>NC_084906.1:20430139-20558186 GCF_949316345.1 Pungitius pungitius | reverse complement strand
GGGGGAGGTTTCACGTTGACATCTACTCATCATTCGGAATCTTTTACTCTACATTTTCTTTATTAAAATGGGTGGTTTCATGTCTTTTGACGTCATGTCCTGACATGCCACCAAATGAGAGAAGAGCTCAGAACGTACTGAGGAGGGGCGGGTCATCCTCGTCACTCATTGGTCGTCCAGCGTCTTCTCTCTGGACTTTGGACTCGCGGAGGAATCCGCAAAGATCAAAAGGATCAAAAGGCTCCGCCGCCTCGAAGGAATCGATCCGACCGTAAATCAGAGCTCGTCCAATCGGATCGAGACACAATAACCTCAGATGTGTGGCGGACGATCACAGCCCCCCCCCACCCACCCACCCACCTACCCCCACATGAGGTCATAAATCCAAAAGGTGTTTCACGGATGAGGAGGATGAAGGTAAATCACTGCTGGATACCTTCATCCCGGATCGCTTCCCAACGTCTCACATTTCTCAGGTGTCCTCGTGGCAGAGGTCATGAAAACAAAATCTGTGGGAAGAGAAACTCAAGTCTTCAGTCCCGCCAACACACACACACACACACGCACGCACACACACGCACGCACACACAGACACACACAATGTGGAACTAAAAAAGCCAAAGAGAGGCAAAGAGATTCCAGTTTGTTTGAGTGACGTTTTAAGGGCTTTAAAGGCTTTAAAGGATGTTTTTTTTCAGGAGAACGACATTCGGACCTAGTTCTCACTGCGGCGCCTCGATCCCGCTTTTCCTCTCCTCATCGGAGGAGAAGGAGGAACGCGAAGCTCTCATCGCCACGCCCGGTGAAACCAAAGAAGAAGGAAAAAGGCTCCTCTGTGAACGTTTGGCGTTTTGTTCAATGACTCACGGCAAAAAACAACAAACCAGCTGACAATGGAGGACGGAGACTCTGCTCGCCTCAACACGAGGGGACGGGTTGGACGGGTTTGTCTGCAGTCTGAGACAAACCCGCGGAAGAGGAGGTCAAAGGTTTCTATGTGTCTTAGAGGAGTCCATTTGGACCAAACCAGACCTTTGTGGAGACCATTTGATTATTACAATAAAAACCCAAAGGTCCAGGTTGATTTGACTCACTCATCAATAAAGACATGTTGGTGAGTATTGTGTCCCGGCGGTTACATGATGTTGATACAACAACAGTGGCTAAGATGCAGAGATCAACCTCCACCCCCCTCTGACCCCCCCCACCCACCCCTCTCCGTGTCCCGCAGTCCTTAAACCAGGAGATCAGACACCAGTAATCTCCATTGTCCCGTCCTCGGTGTGCCACAGGGTCCTAACCGTGGCCCACTTCACCATCTGCAGAGTCACAGACACACCCCCCCCCCCCCCCCCCCCCCCGCCCTCCTCCGCCTCGCCCCCTCCACCCGGGTCCTACGCTCACGCAGAGGGCCCGATAACCTGAGCGGAGTCTTAGCGGGACGGAAAGAATCTGAAAAACACAGACGGGTGTGAGCTGATAAGCCGGCGTGATCCGGCCCGGTTCGCCGCTTCATTTGGTTTCTGTTTGTTTCTTTTCACCTTCGGCGCCGCCTCGCCGCCGGCGACCTGCATGTGTTTCTGATTCCGGCGTGTTGTTCTGAGTAGCGCGGGGCTTTCATCCACCTCTAACCCAACCCTTTCAAAATAAAACACCCCTGCTCCAAAACGTTAAAAAAAGTAAAGAGGAAAAAACACACCGCAAACTACAGCGAAGACAGCAGCGAGGCCCTGGTGGCGAGGACGGATGGAGACTGCGTGGAGGTGATGGACGAGGTCACAGGTCACGGTGGCTCGAGAGACACCAGACAAGAGGAGCGATAAAAAAAATTTAAAAAAAGTTTAAAAGGACATCTAATCAAAGGCCGTCGGCGCGTCCCGACACGGCGTCTCCCCTTCAGACAAAGTGCTGCCGCGGCGACCGGCGCAGACACCCGCCGCCCAGTGGACCGATCATCCTCGACCTTGACCCGGCTGACGAGGTCGGGGCGGGTCGGGTCCAGTGCGGCTTTGTGCTTCCTCAATGGAGAAGGTAATGAGTCACACACACACACACAAAAACCCTCCCAGCCGCCCGGCCAGCTGGCAGGAAGCCGGCCTGCACAAAGACGTGATGGGGGGGGGGGGGGGGGGGTCAAAGTACATCTTTCCATTTTATTTGCACAAGGCTTTTAATGCGCCTCCCCCCCCCCCGCCCCGGGCGGTGGAAGGTCCGGAGCCGGGTGGCCCTCAGTCACATTAGGAGAGAAAGGAGGAGCAGGATTTGTCTCATGTCATCTGCTACCGTTCACATGCTTTCCAAAATAACGCCCGGGTCCCCGGGGGGGGGGGGGGGGGACACTAAGAAGTGGGCGGGGGCTTTTGGCAGCTGGAACCACGTGCGGCCCGAACAGAACCGCCGCCAGAGCTCTTAGTCACGAACCGCAGGAGCTTGGTGATGGAGGTACCGGACCAATGGAAGACGACCGAATGAGGGGCGAGCAGCAGGAGAAGTTCCAAAGACAGATGGGTTCTACCAGCTGGTACCGACACCGCAGCACATCCCCCCCCCCCCCCCCCTTCGCCTGAGGGAAGGACAACTCTCTGCAGCTTCCATGAGTTCTGTTCAACAGTTTTTCCCAGGAACCATTCCTCCCGAACCGTAGATCCGACGTTGGCACAAATACACGGCCGACGGGCTCGAAAGAGAAACCACGAGGTCACCAGAGAGCTCGGCGCCGACCTTTGGCCTCCTTGTTGCGCGGCGTGCGTCATATTCACTTCTGTTTTGACTCG
The DNA here is from genome assembly GCF_949316345.1 of Pungitius pungitius. Classification (NCBI taxonomy): domain Eukaryota; kingdom Metazoa; phylum Chordata; class Actinopteri; order Perciformes; family Gasterosteidae; genus Pungitius; species Pungitius pungitius. The sequence goes on along the minus strand of NC_084906.1, from coordinate 20,555,412 downwards.
TGGTTTTCAGCGCCTCCTTCTCACAACTCGCCGGAGGAGGAGAAGCTTCAAGGCCACGGCGATAAGAACAGAAAGCCATCTCCAACCTTCTCACCAGGAGCTTTAATTAAACTCCTTTAATCATCGATCAATTGCCAAAATGTCGTTTTCAGCCCCTCGACCTTTTGTACATGAACTAAACATCTGTGTTGTTATCTTAGAATGAGTCCATCTCCACAGAGGGACCATGTTTCCACAGACACAGATTCCATTTGTGCGACCAGATTGTGTTTTATTGAACTGTTCGACTGAGAGTGAAGCACAACACCCCCCCCCCCCCCTCTCATTAAGCTCACGTGGACTCACTCACTGAGTGGACCCCCCCCACCCCGCCGGCGGTGAACATGCTCGCTGTGGTGGAACTAACACCACTGCTTCAGAGGGGCAGGTGGAGCGGGAAGACTTAAGCAACTCTGTTCCTCCATTGTGGAGAAGCAACAAAGACGCCACTCAATCCGTGCAGGTTTTCGGGGGCTCGGGTGTCAGGGGAAGTCCCAGCCCCCCCGATCTCCCCCCCCCCCCCTTCCCGGGTCGCAACCACCCTTCCAGGGTGAGAATCTACTCCTCAGAAACGCGTGGGATGGAGCGGTGGGGAGATCGGACTTCCAGTTCTCCCATCACGGGAGATCTGATGGTCAGTGGGAGTCTTGCTTTAGAGACGCTTTGGGGCGGGGCTTCCTGTTCACTTCTTGTTCATCCATTCACACTGGTTAGAATGTGAATTCATCCATTCACACTGTATAGAATGTGAATTCATCCATTCACACTGTATACAATACGGATTCATCCATTCATACTGTATAGAATACGAATCCATTCATTCATACTGGTTAGAATGTGAATTCATCCATTCACACTGTATAGAATGTGAAATCATCCATTCACACTCCATACTGTATAGAATACGAATCCATTCATTCACACTGGTTAGAATGTGAATTCATCCATTCACACTGTATACAATACGGATTCATCCATTCATACTGTATAGAATACGAATCCATTCATTCACACTGGTTAGAATGTGAATTCATCCATTCACACTGTATACAATACGGATTCATCCATTCATACTGTATAGAATACGAATCCATTCATTCACACTGGTTAGAATGTGAATTCATCCATTCACACTGTATACAATACGGATTCATCCATTCATACTGTATAGAATACGAATCCATTCATTCATACTGGTTAGAATGTGAATTCATCCATTCACACTGTATAGAATGTGAAATCATCCATTCACACTCCATACTGTATAGAATACGAATCCATTCATTCACACTGGTTAGAATGTGAATTCATCCATTCACACTGTATACAATACGGATTCATCCATTCATACTGTATAGAATACGAATCCATTCATTCACACTGGTTAGAATGTGAATTCATCCATTCACACTGTATACAATACGGATTCATCCATTCATACTGTATAGAATACGAATCCATTCATTCACACTGGTTAGAATGTGAATTCATCCATTCACACTGTATAGAATGTGAAATCATCCATTCACACTGTATTAAATATGAATGTATCCATTCATTCTGTATAGAATATGGATTCATCATTCATACTGTATAGACTATGAATTCATCCATTTACTGCTCAGTGAAGCAGGTCAGCTGACTCTCAAGGCGGGAAAGTGGGACACAAAGTGTCTCAAAGCGCTGGAGGCGGCACAGAAATCAGTGGCAGGAACAAAAGATGGATGCGATGGCGAGGAAGCGTCCCGGAGGAGGAGGAGGAGGAGGAGGGTGAACCCGAAGTGATGAAGGCCTCTCTGCTGGACGTTATCGGACCGCATCACACAGTTTCTCTGTAAATGTACTCTTTAAAAAAGGAGGCCTTGAAGTACTTCCTGTCCAGGCTAGCTCTTCACAGCCTCTATGCTAAGCTAACGTGACGCAGACCTTAACCGACCTTCTGTTGTAGGAAAGCTAACAGGCATGTTTCCCACAACCTTTCCGGCTTTTAAACGTTCCGGTTTGCTGGGATGAGATTACCCATTCAGTGAAGAGAACACCCCCCCACCCACAGGTGTTGTCCTTTTTGTTGCATCCCTTGAACGTGATGCTCGGATGATTGATGGAAAAAGGCTCTTTCAGCGGGATCCACTGGCTCGAGGTGAGGGGGCGGGGGAGAGAGGGGGGAGGGGGGGGGGGGCACATTCCAGGCGGATCCCAGTCTAAACACCTGCGTGGCAGAGACGGAAAATGTCCCGCTACTCTCCTGCTAGGAACCCCGAGTCGGGTTTATCTTTCCATACAATTGGGGGGGGATTTACCCAATAAAAGACTGACGCGCTCACTTCCTGTCGACGCCTCTCCAACGAGCTAGAAAATAAAAAGGCCTCGTGAGAATTGAACTTTCCTTTATCTTCTCCTCCTGATCCCGAGATGCATCTCAACTGTTTCTTTAGGGCTGCATTGTGTAATATTTAAGTCCGTCTTTGTGAGGGTGGAGGCCCGTTAGGGAGGGGTGGGGTGGGGGGGGGGGGGCGGTATGGAGGAGCACAGAGTGGGTTATCATATCATTTAGAGACGATTTAGCTATTGGCAGCGGGGCAAAAAAAAGAAAAAAGAAGCTTTACGGCTCTCTGATGTTTGCTCAGGTCGCCACGGAGACGGAATGCGGCGAGTAGGTTGTAGACGGGGCGCTTTGGTTAAGTTAGTTTCACTAGACTTTGCGTTTATTTAATCAGTGGGGAGTCTCTGCTTGAGAATAAGAGCTTTGTGTGAAGGAGCAGATGTTATAGAGCATAACAGCTGGATAGACAGGAAGTCACAACGACCTTTATTCTGAAATCACAAGCAGGGAAGAGAAAACTATTTTACAGAGAAGAGACACTGAGGGATCTTATTTTATTCTGTGTAGTGACAGCAGGGGGCGACTCCTCTGCTCCCATAGACGTCTATGAGGAAATGACTCTACTTCTGTGTAGTGACCAGCAGGGGGCGACTCCTCTGCTCCCATAGATGTCTATGAGGAAATGACTCTACTTCTGTGTAGTGACCAGCAGGGGGCGACTCCTCTGCTCCCATAGATGTCTATGAGGAAATGACTCTACTTCTGTGTAGTGACCAGCAGGGGGCGACTCCTCTGCTCCCATAGACGTCTATGAGGAAATGACTCTACTTCTGTGTAGTGACCAGCAGGGGGCGACTCCTCTGCTCCCATAGACGTCTATGAGGAAATGACTCTACTTCTGTGTAGTGTCCAGCAGGGGGCGACTCCTCTGCTCCCATAGACGTCTATGAGGAAATGACTCTACTTCTGTGTAGTGTCCAGCAGGGGGCGACTCCTCTGCTCCCATAGACGTCTATGAGGAAATGACTCTACTTCTGTGTAGTGACCAGCAGGGGGCGACTCCTCTGCTCCCATAGACGTCTATGAGGAAATGACTCTACTTCTGTGTAGTGACCAGCAGGGGGTGACTCCTCTGCTCCCATAGACGTCTATGAGGAAATGACTCTACTTCTGTGTAGTGACCAGCAGGGGGCGACTCCTCTATTCCCATAGACGTCTATGAGGAAATGACTCTACTTCTGTGTAGTGAGTCTTCTTCAATGCAGCATGATGTTCATCTAGTAGATGATGGTCCACTTAGTCAAACAGACCATGAAGGAGGTGCTTTAGGGCGGGGCTTAATGTCTCCTCAGTCCAAATATGGTCACTCAGGAACTTTTAAACTTTTCTTTCTTTCTGTAATTCACTTCACAGGTTAATAAAAGCAGAGCCCTCAGACGGAGGTCAAAGGTCAACGGCCGCATGGATTTATGGAGTAAAAAAAAAAGCCTGTACTTTTCAGCAGCTTAGTGATTTACCCCCCGCCCCCATGGGAGCAGGAAGTAGAGGATATAAACCACCCACGCCATTGACTTTGACGGTTTAATCGTGTTTTAACGGCGCGCTGACCCGCGGCGCCACAAACCTCAAACTCTAATGGGCCGGGGAGCAAGATGGAGGCGGTTTGTTCTGTGTTTTTTAGGGAGGGGGGTCATCAGGCTTTTGAGGCCCCCCCCCTCCTCATCACTCCGCTCTTCAGGCTTGAATTGTCTCCGCCCGACGCTCTCCACTCCATAAAGAGTAATGACTCCTTGGGGAATGTTATTTAATAATACACACCTCGGGCAAAGCAGATAACTTGTCGTGCCCCCCCCCCCCCCCCCCCCCCAAACCCTCCAAACCCACCCCCCCAAACCAATCCACTCGCACCAACAACAAACCAGAGCTTAACTTCCTCCTGCAGGAACCTGACGGTGCGAAAACAGGAAAATCGCCCCCCAAAACACACTAAAGAAAACACACAGAAGTGCTGTGGAGGGATTGTTAGGTGTAAAGACGCCCCCCCCCCTCCCAGACCCCCCCCTCACCCTAACGTGGAGGGTCCCGCCGCAGGAATGTAGAACCGTAATCACTCGCACATTTCCCCCGGGCAGAAGCAATGAAACACCTTCAATTTAACAACACGACTCCTTTGATAAACAAACACCCCCCCCCCCCCCCCCCCTTCACTTCCCCCCCCCCAAATCACTCCAGCCACCCAGCACAATTTGAACGAGCATGTGTTATAGGGGGGGTGGGGGGGTCCAAGGCGAGTGCTGTGGTTTCATAGTCACCGGTTTTCTGGAATGCTTCACTGAAGCAGCTCAGCAGAGAGGGGGGGGGAGTGTGAGGGGGGGGTTACCATCAAACTAGTTAACAGGTATTCAGTAGCTCGGCTCTCCCACAAATAAAAACTATTTCATTCCAGTTTCTAAGTTTCCAAACTCCACTGGCCTATGACATGCCGTGTTATTTGCCCCCCCCCCTCTCCCCCAACCCGGGGCAATCCTCAGCGTTGAGCCCCGATTGGCCGTCTGGGCCGTCTCACTGTCTGTCTGGGAGGGGGGGGGGTGGGGGCAGGCCTTTGAAATGCGCCCTATAATTAGCCAGGTACTGTATCCTCGCAGGTTGTCTGGACCTGCAGAAATATTCTCTGGGTTCAGATAATGAAAGAGAAGAGCAGCCGAGGCTTTGTTCTCCTTCGGGGACGGGGTGGTGGGGGCCGCCGGCTCCTCCTACATCTACCCCCCCCCCCCCCCTGTTCAATGACCTCTCAGGGGAAAGAGAGCTTTCTGTGAAGCTGCAGGAGAACGGACCACAGGCCTGGAAACATGCTTCATCTGAAAGGTCATTCAAAGGTCACGTAGTCACTGAGCTCCGTCACCTCAGCGGTTTGTTCTGTTTACAGCGTTAAAAGGAGCTCAGATGTAATGTAACAAATGTGTAACAAATGTGTAACAAATGTGTAACAAAGAATCCTGCAGCGACGTGATGCTTCCACTGTAACGACTGCGTATCAGAAGAGATTTTCTATTAAATGTCGATGACACATTTTTTCTCCTGCCATCGACTGACCTCGGCAGCAGCCCACTTAGTGGGTCCATTGATGGGGGGGCGGGCATGGAGGTGGGGGGGGGGGGGGGGGTCAGCGGCTCTCATCCTAGTTCATCACAGAGAGGAGGAGGTGCTCCTTTATGCATCGTTACGATTCTATGTGAAGGGGAAAAGAGCCCCCCCCCCCTCCCCCCTCCCTCCCCTCTCATAGGTCACAAAGGCAAACCGTGTCGTAAAAACAAATGTACGGCGGTCCCGTTTGATCCGATGACGTTCGTCATCTGTGACGTCATCGCGCAGACATCCTTCGCTGTGTTGGGCTGCAATAACAGAGACTTTCCCTGCATTTGGAATGTGGTAAACTTCCAGCCACACACACACACACACACACACACACACACACACACACAGAAACGCTTCGTGACGTCCCTCTGCCGGCGTAAACCCCGGCACAGTCACAGAGCTCTGCTGGTTGTCAAACACAAGACGCTGACGGGGTGTCACAGAGAGCTGTCAAAACCCAGGGACACATGCCAGGCCTCTAGTGTGTGTGTGTGTGTGTGTGTGTGTGTGTGTGTGTGTGTGTGTGTGTGTGTGTGTCCGACAATGAGAAGGAAATCCATGTATTTGAACTGTTTTCCCCTCTACCGGAGCATGGAATACATTCACAAGAACTAGATATACAGGTTTTTGACATGCTGGTGGATATTTGAGCTGTTACGGCGGATGAATCTGCAGCAGAAGAGACAAATGACTAAATAAAAGCCCCCCTTCCCTCTTTCCCCCCCATGCTGAGCTCTCGTTGCCTTGAAATGCTCCATTTACACCAATTGTCATTTAGATAAGGGGGGGTTCTGTTGTTTAAGGCTGCCCTGACACACATCCATATGAAAAGAACAATTAAGAGAAATTAGGCTTTTCCAGGCAAATGAGGGTGGGGGAGGTCATGGGGGGAGTTTCTGGTAACCGACAAGATTTGAATTGTTAAAACCGAGCATGTAAATACAGAGCGTGTAAATATAGAGCATGCAACATGTAAATACAGAGCGTGTAAATACAGAGCATGCAACATGTAAATACAGAGCGTGTAAATATAGAGCATGCAACATGTAAATACAGAGCGTGTAAATATAGAGCATGCAACATGTAAATACAGAGCATGCAACATGTAAATACAGAGTGTGTAAATACAGAGCATGCAACATGTAAATAGAGAGCGTGTAAATACAGAGCATGCAACATGTAAATACAGAGCGTGTAAATACAGAGCATGCAACATGTAAATACAGAGCGTGTAAATACAGAGCATGCAACATGTAAATACAGAGCGTGTAAATATAGAGCATGCAACATGTAAATACAGAGCATGCAACATGTAAATACAGAGTGTGTAAATACAGAGCATGCAACATGTAAATAGAGAGCGTGTAAATACAGAGCATGCAACATGTAAATACAGAGCGTGTAAATACAGAGCATGCAACATGTAAATACAGAGCGTGTAAATACAGAGCATGCAACATGTAAATACAGAGCGTGTAAATACAGAGCATGCAACATGTAAATACAGAGCGTGTAAATACAGAGCATGCAACATGTAAATACAGAGCGTGTAAATACAGAGCATGCAACATGTAAATACAGAGCGTGTAAATACAGAGCATGCAACATGTAAACAGAGCGTGTAAATACAGAGCATGCAACATGTAAATACAGAGCGTGTAAATACAGAGCATGCAACATGTAAACACAGAGCGTGTAAATACAGAGCATGCAACATGTAAATACAGAGCGTGTAAATACAGAGCATGCAACATGTAAATACAGAGCGTGTAAATACAGAGCATGCAACATGTAAATACAGAGCGTGTAAATACAGAGCATGCAACATGTAAATACAGAGCGTGTAAATACAGAGCATGCAACATGTAAACACAGAGCGTGTAAATACAGAGCATGCAATATGTAAGTAGTAAAGATTTTATAACTTTAAAAGTAGCAGAAAGCATCTGTTAATTTACTGTAATATCGTTAATCTGACAACTTAATGGTGTATTTGCCTCCGAGGCTGCAGCCCTACTTTGTCGACGGGAGAATGGTCAGAAGCAGAAAACTACGAGCTTTAAGGAACGAGGTGGTGTGTCTCTCACAATCAAAGCGCGCTGCGTCACAGCTCAGAGACCAGTCTCTTGGGATCAGACTCAAACCACAGCAGCGTGGAGGCCACTCAGGATCTTTAAAGTTCCTGTAAATATTCAGGTTTTAATGTGGAAGTGCAGGAAGAAATCATGCAAAGATGTGGGCCTGCAGACGCTCTGCAACAAGTTTAAGAAGGGTCAGGTCCTGGTTTCTGATAAATACCTGCAGGCGGACTAACTTGGGGGGGGGGGGGGCATGCAAGAACTTGCTGAACCTAAAGCATGGTAAATCCACCGGGGTATGTCCCAGTCGGGGAGGGGGCCTGGCACACAGGTTCCCTAAGTGCTTCCTGGAGAGTTTAAACATAAATACACACAGACACCAACATCTAGGGGGGGGGAGGGGGGGTCTGCAGAGAAGAGCCAGGTCCATGTTGTGTTATCAGGGTAATGAATTCTCACCACGAGAAGCAGGACAACCGGGATGTTTTTATATGGAGCAGAACTGTTCCTACAGGTGGTTCTAATAGTTTACCTTAGTTTAAAGTGTTAAAGTGGGGCCCTCGGTCTTAACCTGGTAACCAGCTGGTTAAATAACCATTTACCACAACAAAAACTGCTCAAGTACATATAATAGTATTATTATTATATTATATGCCAAGCGCTAAATTCCGTGATCAATATTCAGAAACACATTAGTTCTAACCAGCCAAAAGGTTTATACAGTACAAAGTTTGTCAAGTCATTAATGAAGGAACAAGACCCTTAATCATCTGTAAAATATCATTTAAAGAAACCAATCAACGCGTTTCATTCAGATAGAAACGTGTCATTTGTGGAGTGTGAACCGACACACGCCCCTCACATCATCTACAGACACCAAACAACAACCACTGTGACGTCACTGCACAGAATAACTTCTGGCAAACGTTTATCATGCAACCCACAGAGGAGAGTGGATCAGAGGAGCCTTGAAAGAAAGAGGACGACGGGCTACTCACGCACTGCCTCCTGCTTGGGGTCCAGCGCGGCGCAGCCCTCCTGCAGCCCGGAGATGCGGCCCTGCAGCCCGCGGACCCGCAGGCCGGTGTCGGCCAGCTCGTCCTCCAGCTCCTGGAACACGGAGCACGCGTGCCGGGCCAGGTCCGACAGCTGCCGCAGGGTCCGGGACAGAGCCACGTTACTCACGGAGACCAGGTCCTCGGCCGGCGGCGCCTCCTCGTCGGCGGGTGGACGCCTGCAGAGCGACCGGGGCTCCACGAGTCGCTTGGCGAACGGCATGTCGGTTGCGCGCGCCTCCCAGCGGGGGGGTGGTAGTAGGGGGGGGGGGGGTGTAAATCCAACGAAAAGACCGTAAACAGCGAAAAGAAAGTGAAAAAGTGACCCAAAGAGCGAGCGGTCGTGTCCCCTCGGGCCCCGGTGCGGGTCCGCGGAGTTCAGCTGGTGCCGCTGCTGATGCGCCCCATCCTCCGGAGGAGTGTCGCGCTGCGGGCCGCTGCGCCGGGTCGTCCGGCCGAGTGAAGCCGCGCCGCCCCGCGGGACGACACGCGCGTTTTAAAAAAGCCCAGCGGGGGCGGCGGTGAAACGCGGAGCGGACTTCCAGGAGTGGGGAAGGTTTTCACTGGATCGGGATCGGGACTCGCCTCGCTGTTTGGGGCTGCCGTGTGCGCCCCCCCCCGCCCCCCCCACGGGGGTAAAACGATTATAATAATGAGCACTGTGAAGTTATGTGGGGTGGAAAAAGCATGATACTGTACAGTGTATGATGCAGTGAGTCCACCTCAGATCTCTGTTAACGTGACGGGACACGAGGAAGAGGAAAGTTCAGAAGTGGTTCCAAAAGTGCGTTGTAGTGAGTGTCATTTAAAGGTGTCCTGTGTGGCATTTGAAGGGTCAGTGTGTAGTACTTAATGCTAAAATGTGCCTCATTTAAAAGGTACAGTGTGCTTTATTTAAAGTGACAGTGTTTAAATGTGTGGGATTTAAAGGTGCAGTGTGTCATTTAAAGGCACAGTGTGTGTCTGATTGTCTCAGAGTGGGAAGCAGTGATCTTTGGACTCTTCCCTATTGCACTACTTTTACCATTTAGTAGAACCAGAGAAGGATTCACGCCCCACGTCGCTAAATCCTTCACACGAGGCCTTTAGCTGCATGCGCGCTCCCTCTGGTCTGTGCGTGAAGTAAAATCTGAGAGAAATAGTTAATCCCCCATAATGAACAGCCAGACCCTTTGTTTAGTGACCGTTCACCGTCGGTGAGTCAAAAGGGGGATTTCCATAAATTTCTCATTTGCTTTTAACTGGAACTCAAATAATGATAAAAATTAATCGAGCATCATTCAACCGTTTATGTCATTTTTTAAGCAAAACAAAAACCTGGTTCCAAATATGAATATTTGCTGGTTCTTAATTATTGTCACAGATTATTTGGATTTGGGACTTTTAAGTGAGAGGAAACAAGAAATTTCCATTGGTGATATTAGGCTCCGAGTCATGTGACCGATTATTTTGTGTACGACATTCCTTCAGCGGGACCAAAGCAGGCTGCTTCACAAAGTGTGTTTTGCAAAAGATTTAAGTATTAAAACGCCCCCCCCCCCCCCGCCGAGTGCTGACCCCCAAACACCGGGGGACGTAACGTTCCTCGCCGAGACCTTTCCCCTCGCCGCGTGGCGCTCTTTGCTGCCGCCTCCGCCAGCGCCGACCCGCCTTCATTCACATGTGCTGAATGAGTGTTTTCACTAAATCCCGGCAGCTGACGGGGACAGAATCGCCAGAGGTGGCGGCCTTAAAAAGCCCTTCCTGTGGCCTAACCAATGCCCACACCAGAAGTGCAAACTCTGCAATGGGGAGGTGAGGGGGGGGGGGGCGGGGGGGTGACAAAAGAGGGACGAGAGAAGCGGGCGCATGCCGTCATCTTTGAGTAATGGCGCCGCAACAAAAGGCCCGAACTTGAACGAACAAAAGCTGCTAATCTTTGTTGTGAGAAAGGTCGGCTTTGACTTTAAGCTCCTCCGGGGGGGGGGGGTCGGCACGAGATATCGAGAAGGAGGAGCTACCGACGGCGTGTTCGGAGGGAACCTTTGGGCGCCGCGGCGTGCCCTACGGAGGCCAAAGCGGCGTCCTGCGAGATCCCAGGGTGTCTCGGGGGCCGGACAAAAGTCAGCGGCGGGTTAACAACCACGTCGCTGCACGCCAATTATACCCAACAGGCGTATACTTAAGGGGCGGCACATGGCGCTCTCGTCACATGCAGCTGTCATCAACGAGTGCAAGCCAGACACTTTTAAGTGGTATTCATAGCTCGGAGACGAGGACGCTGGACGAGGCAACGCCGCCCCGAACTCCTTCACTCCAGCTTCTCCGAGACGTGGGTGTGCCGCTTTGCTTTTGGGGGGGGGGTTTCATCCTCTTCTGAAGCATCCATTAGAACCGTCACCTGCTTCCGAGTCTTAGAAATTACTTTCTTCAAACACAGAATAAAATAGACGTTTCAATGACTGTAGTAGCCAGCGTGGTGCATCTCCACCACCCTCAGTGATCCAAACCACATGGAACCAAGTTCACGCGTATCTTGCAACAAAAAAAAAACTACACGCATATTGTGCTCATTGATTTCATTTTATTTCTTAACTAACGGAATTTCTTTTGATCTTGAAAATACTTATTTTCCCAACACGCACACACAACATGTTTGACAGAGACATGTTAAAATAATCATTCCAGATGGAGCAAATCTTCAGGTAACAAACGTCATAATTCACATTAATCCGGTGTAATTGACCCAAAGCTAAATGACATCAAAACCTGACGGGTCTCCTTCAAACATGAAGAAAAGTATAACAGAAATATATTTCACATGTGCATGTCATACAGAGAGTTTCTTTTCTTTAAATGCTTGGTTTTAATCCTGCAGAACTTTATGAAAAGTAAGAGAAATGTCGTGTTTGTTCCCCTTCGCTGACCCCTCGGTATTTATACTGCATTCATGACCAAAACAAATGGCGGATTCCCAGGAACGGGCCTCCGAGTGGACTTCAGGCTCCGTCACGTCGAGGCCAGAGGCCTCTGGAGCTCCAGCTTGGTCTCCAAGGTGACCCTCTCCTGGTGCACCACCTGCAGCCAAACCAGAGAACCAATCAAATAGAAAACTGAGCTTCCATGGCGGCGGACACGAGACCAACCTTCGGGCAGCCGTTCGCCATGCGAGGGGGGCGAGGGGGGGGGGGGGCAACAGCCGCCAATCAGGCCGCTCACATGGAGCGGATTATTGGGAGAATGCAGAGCATGTTCAGCGCTGCCCTCTCTCACCCCTCCAGGGTCTGACCTCGTGGCTCCCCGCGGAGAGACGATACGCGGGGTCCCCGAACTCACCGTTGTCAAAATGCCATCTTTCCAACGGCCCTTAAACGCGTCATGAAACAAAACCCACACGGTTACTTTTTATCTATGTCTCTAATAGAAACCTGTCAATCAGCGCGTAGCCCCGCCCTAAAGTGACCCAGAGTTTACAAATGAACCTCATCCTGTCTTGAAGAAGACCTGAAACATGAGACTGATTCCATAAACTCTTGACTTAATTTATACTCAAACCTACATTTCAGTTTTCAGTAAATGTCGGATCGATCGATCGGTTGCATTCGAGTTTTTGATGTGAGGAGCTTTCATTGGTGATTGTTTCGGTTTCTTCTTCCTGCCCCTGTTGCTGTTGGACCGGCCCGGCTCTATTTTAAAGAAGACAGTTGTGGATGCCAATGGAGTCTATATAAAGACACAAATACCTTTCTCTGCAGAATTCCTCGGATGCTTTGAGCAACCAGCAGAGCCGGAGCCAGAGGACTTGGTCCACCACGGATCTGATCCACTGAAGTAAAAGGACGTATCAAAGCGTGTGATTGTTTTCACCGGCGGATTAAAGGCGCGCGGAATGACCGGCATGCGCCGTGTGTGCCTGGGCGTGAGTGCGTGTGCCAGCGGCAGATCTCCAACACAAACAGCCATCAGTCCGGCTTCCTGTCACCGCCGGCCCCCGCCACGCCGGAATGGAGAGCTTTTTTTCCACCGGCTCGTTTTCAAGGCTACGATCAATAATATTCCTTTTTAAAAAAAGGGCCAGTGGCGGATTGAGAAGTACGGGGGGGGGGGGTCGTTTTATAACGTGAGCACAGAAATCAATGTGCGCTACTTGATTGGGTTTCAATCCATTTAATTTACTCATTTAAAGAGCGAGCTAAAGACTGAACGACATAGTGGACTAAAGAGTGGACTACATAGTGGACTAAAGAGTGGACTACATAGTGGACTAAAGAGTGGACTACATAGTGGACTAAAGAGTGGACTACATAGTGGACTAAAGACTGAACAACATAGTGGACTAAAGACTGAACAACATAGTGGACTAAAGACTGAACGACATAGTGGACTAAAGACTGAACAACATAGTGGACTAAAGAGTGGACGACATAGTGGACTAAAGACTGAACAACATAGTGGACTAAAGACTGAACAACATAGTGGACTAAAGAGTGGACGACATAGTGGATGTAATCACCACGTCGTTTTGTGGTTTGGAATTTGGCGTTTTTACATTGTCAAGCAGTGATTAGATGGGACCGTGTTTAGTGATTTAGGGACACTGTAGTCTCTTGTAGAGACCTGTCAATCAGTGTGTAGCCCCGCCCTAATGCGTACTCTGCATTCTGGTATAGTTGACTCCAGATGGACCATAATTTACTAAACTAACATCATGCTGTATTGAGGAGACTTGAAACTGGAGTTGAGGCCATAAACTCGTGTTTACTTCTTCACTGATTTACTGGACGGTTTTCAACTTGGCGGCTGGGTGACAAACTTTCTTATTTTACAGTTAAACCGTTCAGTAAAATAAGATTCTGAATACATTTGAGGTGGATTCCGGCCATGGAGGAACAGAACTTAACGATGTGTCCGAACAGATAACATGTTGATGTCTCACTAGCTAATGTTGTGCAGCTAATTACGTTTTTAAAATCTGAAACACTGAACAACTGCCCCCCCTCGCACTTTAGCCCCCCCCCCCCCCCCCCCCCCGCCCCCACACAGCCACAAAGAGAATCAAGGTGAAAACGAGAACTCAACTTCCGACAAGCCGTTTTTGGATTTGAGGACTCGTGGTTAAAGTTTCCCTTGGAGCTGGTGTCTTTTCGCTCAGAGGAGGGCAGGGAATGTCAGGAAGCCGCTGCGGTCAGCCACTAATGCGGCCCACACCCGTTAAAAACAGAACCCGGGGACGGTTGCATGCGCAGGAACAGGAAGAAGACGGGCTGACCTTGAGCTGCTGCTGCAGCTCGCTGTTGAGGCGCGTCAGCACGGCGTTGGTCTCCTTGTGCTTACGGATCGCCGTTTGGATCTCCCTCTTCTGTTTGGACTGCAGCCTGACGGGGAGAAAACACACGGGTGAGGAGCGCACCTCAAAACGCCCATTTCCTGCAGTGGTACTTGGGTCCAAACACAAACAAACTATGAAAGAAGAAATAATCGGATCAAAGCACTGGACTTTTACAGCAATCAAACAACCGACCGCTCTGATCAACAGAGCCTCTTAGGAGACATGAGCACAACTTTTAGAGTCATCACAACGTTTAACACTTCTTAAAAGGGACAATGCGTAAGATCTGATACCACCTAGTGGTGAAGCTGAAGATTGCAGCCGACTGAACACCCCGCTCCGCTGACTCCGCCCCTTCACGAGCCTGCAATGAACTGGTCTGTACTTCACACTGACCTCTGAGCCGGCTGGGTGAGGGTGGCGTACGGCTTGGCGGGTGGCGGCGTGGCGTCCGGGTTCTGGCCCTCCGCGTGGTATTTCCTGCGGATCGGCTTCTGCGGAGCCGGATTGTGAGAAGCCTCCTTCACGTCCTGAGGGAGAAGATCAGTTAGCCCTCCTTCAGGTCCAGCCGTGGGGACGGTCCAGGGGGACATGTGCAGGACCAGTCAAAGGTTTGGACACGCTTACTCATTGAACTTAATGAGAAAATGTGTCCAAACCTTTGGTCCGGTGTACATGCATCATCTGTCCTACATAACCCGAGTTAAAATAAAGCACTTCACTCGCTCGTTCACTCACATGGATCCATGTCATTAATGTGGGAACCACATTTAAAGATCAAAAAGGTAGAAAACAATAGCTTGCATTTGGTTCATATTCTGCCAGATTAGCTGTTTGGGAGGCGGAGCCTATTTCTCGCACTCAGCGGCACCTTCTTGAGTTTTTCTCCACGGCGTCGCTGCCCATCTGTTAAAGTCGGACCCACTCACTTCTACGGGTCGCTGTGGCGAGCAGAGAAATTCCTGTGCTTTCCTGATGGTTTAAACAGGCTAATCTTAAAATGTACCCGAGAAACCTGAAAAAAAAAAAAGAAATAAAATCCATTCTGCTGAGCCGGAGACGTGAAACACAACCGCAGCGTGGAAACTCTCTTAAAAAGGTTCCGTGGTCGTTAAACCACAGGAGCTCCATCGGCAGCTTGTGTGGTCACGCCACGCAGAGGTCACGCAGAGGTCAACGAGCTGCACCGCAGCAACGCAGAGGAATTACGTCACCCGGCCCTTTTATTTCAAAGTCATTTGACGAACAAAGAGCAACGTGTGTTTAGGGTGGAGGATGCTGCTGGGATCACTGGGATCACTGGGATCACTGGGACCCATTAGTGAAGCGCACAGCGGTGAAGTCAAGCACTGCTGGTGTCAAATGTTCTCCCTCCGCTCAACATCAGCATGTTTTATGCTTCTTAACTAGGTCCGAAGATCACTCACGTCCCTCTAAGGAGGTTTCAGTTTGTCTCACTGAGAGAAAAGAAAAGCATCCGAAGAGTCAATCAATCAATCTGAGTGATTACAAAAAGACGCCGTGATAAATGTCAGACTCTGTAATGGAGGAAGGGTTCTTTTGTCTGAAAGGTGGAGACAGATATGATGAGATGGATGACTACTCAAGAGGAAATATACGACGTAATTAACAGTGGCCTGAAGTTAAATATTAATGGTTTTTCCTGTGTAACAGGATATGATTCATTTCATCAGTTTCATCTAAAAAAGCCTTGAAACCGAGACCATGAATAAGAAAGAAGTGGAGTCTTCTATGGGAGCAGAGGAGTCGCCCCCTGCTGGTCACTACACAGAAGTAGAGTCATTTCCCCATAGACGTCTATGGGAGCAGAGGAGTCGCCCCCTGCTGGTCACTACACAGAAGTAGAGTCATTTCCCCATAGACGTCTATGGGAGCAGAGGAGTCGCCCCCTGCTGGTCACTACACAGAAGTAGAGTCATTTCCCCATAGACGTCTATGGGAGCAGAGGAGTCGCCCCCTGCTGGTCACTACACAGAAGTAGAGTCATTTCCTCATAGACGTCTATTGGAGCAGAGGAGTCGCCCCCTGCTGGTCACTACACAGAAGTAGAGTCATTTCCTCATAGACGTCTATGGGAGCAGAGGAGTCGCCCCCTGCGGGTCACTACACAGAAGTAGAGTCATTTCCTCATAGACGTCTATGGGAGCAGAGGAGTCGCCCCCTGCTGGTCACTACAGAGAAGTGGACTTGTCTTCTCATAGACGTCTATGGGAGCAGAGGAGTCGCCCCCTGGTGGTCACCACAGAGAAGTGGACTTGTCTTCTCATAGACGACTATGGGACCAGAAGAGTCGCCCCCTGGTGGTCACCACAGAGAAGTGGACTTGTCTTCTCATAGACGTCTATGGGAGCAGAGGAGTCGCCCCCTGGTGGTCACCACAGAGAAGTGGACTTGTCTTCTCATAGACGTCTATGGGAGCAGAGGAGTCGCCCCCTGGTGGTCACCACAGAGAAGTGGACTTGTCTTCTCATAGACGTCTATGGGAGCAGAGGAGTCGCCCCCTGGTGGTCACCACAGAGAGGTGGAGACACTGCTTCCGTTCTCACCTCTTCTCTGAAGCGACTGAAGTCAGCGAAGTTCGGCTGCGTCTCTTTTTTTTGGGGAGTTTTCTCCGCGGCGGCGAAGAGCTGAGGAACCTGAGGAGAGAGACGGGGGGGACGTCCTCAAAGGCGCTCCGAGGACAGAAGGCATCGGAGCGCACCAGAACCAGGCTCACCTGCGAGGCAGAAGGTCGAGGGGGGAGGGCCGGAGGGGAGGGCAGCCACGCGCTCTTCAGACCTAGAACCCAGAACATCACAGAGGAGTCAGCAGGAGGCGCGTTACCCCCGTCAGACTGAACCTTGAAAGCTTCATTTCCCTTCTATGCCCCCCCCCCCCCCCACAATCCCCCCAGGAAAGGACACTTTACACAGCGGCATGGAACGCACCCGCAGCGCCCTGCTGGAAGAGCTTGTTGAGGTCCAGCGAGGAGGCTCTGGAGTGGGTCTTCTGGGGCCGGGGCGGGGGGGTGGGAGGCCCTTCGGCCTTCCTCATGGCGTCCTCGATGGAGGTGCTGGAGTAGGACCTGGACCAGAGGTCACACAGAGGGGAGAGGTTTAAAGGGCTGTTGACTTCAGAGGACAGGGATATGAGGGGGGGGGGGGGGGGGGGGGGGGGTCACCTCGGTCTGGTTCTAGTCCTAACGTGGGGGTCCAGGTCCTGAGTCTCTGTGAGGACGGACAGGAGACAAGAAATCGGTTCCATCAGCACTTTTCGGTATTAAATATGAATTTATTTTTGAATATTCATTAACAGTTATTTATTGTCAGAATCAGTGTTTAAGTAGAAGAACGTTTTCATTATAAAGGAATTCAGACAAAAAGACAATTCATGACACAAATCTGTCGATTTTCAAATGTCTCACTTTTGTTGTAATTTGGACCATAGTTTGGTTTTCAGTGTTTCGTAGCTTTACATTAAATAGGTTTTTAATCTGTTGTTTGTAGGATTAATCATGTTTAAATCTTCTCATACGACCTTCTGAATCATAACGTTGATGATGACAGAAGGTTGTCGCACGGCGCCATCTGCTGGAACCACAGCCATTATTTTCTCCTTAACATTTCAGTTTAAAACTGAAACTAAATAAAAAAACTACATCCTTTGAGAAAAGACTAGTTTATTTTATTCTAAATTCTAGTTTATTATCATAATGAGGTGGTTAAAGAGATCCATCTTAACACAGCAGCTAATAACAGCTTTTTTTTCTTTATCCTGTGCAATAATATTCATTTAAATCCATCTCTCTCTCTCTCTCTATATATATATATATATATATATATATATATATATATATATTATATATATAATTTATTTTCTCATTTAGTACGCAATGATCCTGTACTGTTATTAAACATGATGAATGAATGCAGCCTTATTTTATATTTTTTCATCTACACTTTAATCTTCTTTGATTATTGAGCTGCTGTAAATTCGACCCGGAACCAATAGAAGTGATTTAACAGGTTCTGGTTCCGCGGACAAACGGACCTGAAGCACCGAGACCAAGAGTCCGCCGGTCGTCTCTCGCCGTCTTCACGCCGCCGTCTGCAATAAAAGGTTCAGATCTCCCGTCATTCATTTGCTGCGTCCTCTGCTCTCAAACTGGGCTCTTTGGGTTTAAATTGACCTTGATCACGTGACCCGCCGCTCACATCCGGCCGCTCCGAGGTCCGACTCCGGAGACGATTCTAAAAAACAAAACAACCTTTTATCATTTCGGGAGACGGAAACCAGCTCGTCAGCTCGCCCCCTACAGGAAGTCTGCGTTAACCTCGAGCTCCCGTGAAGGCGGGGGCCTCGGCGCGGCGTCCTCGAAGACGATGAGCGGCTCGGCCCCCTGTGGAGGGAAGAAGAAGAGTTCAGAGGGGGAGGAAGGAGCCGCGGAAACGTGGCAGAACCGAGGCCCTGACCTCCGGGGTGTCCTGCTCCTCCTCCTCCTCATGCGCCTCTGGCTCCTCTTCTTCCTCCTCCTCCTCCTCCTCCTCCTCTTCCACCTCCTGCGGCGGCTGGGCCAGGCCCGTCCTGAGGGGGGGCGGGAGGCTCTCGGGGAGGGGGAACCCGTTCTTACGGGCCACGATGAGGTGGAAGGCCGTGCAGAACTCGGAGAAGGTGAGAGCTCCGTCTCGGTCCACGTCGCTCAACTCCCTGAAGGAGAAGAACAAAAAGACGCCGATGATCCAACAGTCATGAAGCACGAAAACGTGGCTGAAGGCGACATCTTTGATCTCCACAAAGACACAAGACTCCCTTCACAAAATGAGTGATTTAACCTCAGAACAACAGGAGCTGCTGAATCAGCTTGCGTGTGTGATAATGTGTGTTAATGTGTGTTAATGTGGGACATTAACACACATTAACACACATTATCACCCCGACCAACTGATGGAGGAGCAGCAGCTTAAATCACTTGTGAATGGAGCCTGACACACAAAAGTCTGCATTTCCCATCAAACTCATTTTCGACACGCACCAAATGTGGGAAAGTTCTGGAATCGGCAGCTTGGATTTAGTGAAGAAGTTCTTTGCAACGGTTCCTAGAAAAAGAGACGCGAAGAAGGGACATAGTTACTGTGATCCTAAATGTCCGAAAAGGTGCAGAAGGTGGGGGGGGGGGGGGGTTCCATACCCAAGATGAGAGCCCCCAGGTCCGGCTGCAGGCTGGTGAACTGAGTGGTGTAATACTCCAGCTGCTCCTCTGTGATCCTCCAGGGCTCATCGGGGGGGTCCCCGAGGTTCTGCTGGTCCTGGGGGGTGGGGTGGGGGGGGGGACATCGTAAAGAACTACTCATCTGTTGTAGTGGGCGGAGCTGTGGGTGGAGGGGGAGGGGCGAGACCCTTGCAGGTCGGGTCCCGTGGACACCGGGTGAGGGGTGAGGCGCCAGGGCAGCCGGGGGCCGAGAGGCTGGAGGAGGGGGGGGGGGGGTCACAGAGGGGATATCAGAGTTTCATGTAACAGCTATCATTTTGCTATCAAGTGTATCAAGAGAAGGGGGGGGGGGGGTGGGGGCCTACCGCTCAGCGACTCAGACCCGTTCCTCCGCTTGGCGTGCGGGTAGCCGCGATGCGTCAGGGGGGCGGGGGGCGGCGAGCTGCTCGGGGAGCGACCTGGAGACCGAGGTTCCTTCAGGGAGACAAGGTTTGTTAGTGTATACGAGTACATGGCCCCCCTCAAGGACCCTTCAAGGCCCCTCAAGTGCTCTTCAAGGCCCTTTCAAGGCCTCTTCCAGGCTCTCATCCCTCAATTAAACGAGGCCTTTCTGCTCCGGTGACCTTGGGGAACGTCTCCGCCCCCCCTTCCTCTGCCTAAAAAGAACAAAGAACCGTTGGAGGGGGTCCAGGCTCACCTTCCGGTCCCCGTGGTCCCCCGGGTGTCTCCGGTCCGGGGTCCAGGACCCGGTGCCGCTGAGGGGCCCCTGGCTCTCGGCGCGGGGCGGGACGGCGGCGTACTTCATCTCCGGCTCGCTCTTCAGCCCGGCGAATCTGGGCAGAGGCAGATCTACAGAAGGAGGACAAAGGGGGGTGGGGGGGGGGGGGCTTCTCCGATCAGTTTCTTTCTTTTGTTTTTCCCGCCCGGTGACAGAATTTGACGCTTTGAAGCTTGACGGGCAGCAAACCGAGGCTCTCGGTGCGAGTGGCGCTGCTCTCTCTCCTAACGAGGGCGAACCCACTTAGCTCAATCCAGATTACAGCTACAGATTACACTGTTGACATAATCTCCTCCCCCCCCCCCTCCCCCTGTGACTCCGCCCCCCGTGACTCACTGGCCGTGACGCTCTCCAGGTGGACGGGCAGAGCCGCCTGGGCCGCCGCCAGCAGCTTGAGGGCCACGAAGAACTGCGGCGTGCCGAAGTAGCCGAGACGCTTGGCGCCGCACAGCTCCGTCACCTGGAAGACATTTAGGTCAAAGGTCACCTCTCACAAACGTTAGAGTTCAGGATTTAGTGCAGCAGTTTAGAACGTAAACGCACATAAAGCCTCTTGTGGATGAAAGTTGTATTACAACAACAAACGCAAAATTCTAAATAAAAAAATGCTTTTTTGCACATTTATTATTTAGAAAAAAACATTACAAAAATATTCTGGGAATTCTTGAAAAAAAAACAAGATTTTTCACAATTTTAAAAAAACAACATACAGGCAGAGCAACTTTTTTTCTCTTCTCTTTTCCGTATATTTCACTTTAACATCTCAGCAGAATGAAGTTTGGAGCTGTTCTGAGAAACGTGATGCGAGGGATCATCGGTTCTTTCCTCAGAGGTGCACCGAGGGCTCGGGGCAGGAAAGGAGATTAGGATTATGTCGCATAATTGTGTAGAAATTCCTCAAAATCAAAACAAAAAAACCTTTGTCCGTTTTGGAAAAACAAGCTTCTGTAAAAACGAGTTGAAGGATTGTGATGAATTCATGTTCCTGTTACAATTAATTCATCCGCCATCAAAAGACGAACACGAGGAGGCCTCCATCTTAAAGCACAAAGAGAAAAGATTACGCTCTTATTTTGGCAGCACGGGATTAACGGTATTTGTAGTTTATTTTTTATTTTTTTACAAACGAGGACTCCTCCGTCCTCCAGGAGACAGATAAAAAGAAGAAAACAACCCCGCGTGGTCCAGCTGACTTCTGCTCGAGCTCCATCGTGTTCTACCAGCGAGCTGACCTGAGGTCACTCCACTGCAGCGGAGGAGACCAGAGGAGATTACACAGAACGCGACCGCCCAGTTGCATTGTGGGTATTGCAGTCGTTTATCAGTGAATCAATTTGACCTCAGTTTGTGTCTCGGAGACCTTTTTCCTTCTTGTCTCACATTGATTTTACCATCAGAGACGTCGGCTCCTTCACAAAGTCTCACTGCTGTCGGTCGGTACGAAAGGTTGCACTTTGACCTTTGTGTTTTGTCCGCGTGTCGTTAGCGACAAACACTCAGAGACGTCCTTGACACACAAATGTCTGCTGATGTTTTCCAGTCGACGTTAACGGGTAAAAGTTGGTGATGAAGGACCAAATTGTTCAGCTCACTTTTAATTTCTATGCGTCAGATTGGTTCTTTTTTTCCTTTCTCACGAGTCACATGGTCTGCCTTCAGATGATGGGAATGAATGGGAATCAATGGGAATGAATGGGAATGAATGGGAATCAATGGCAGCGGAATCGCACAACCACAAAAAGAGTTAAATGTGTGTTCGTATGGAGAGACGTGTGTGTGAAGTGAAGTTAGAAATCCTTCGAAATAAGATGAACCGGAAAGTGAAAACTGTTAAAACCGACTTAAAGAAAAAAAGCCTAAAGTCAAAATGCTTAACAATGATGATGATGTCAACAAATTAAATGAAAGGGTGTCGAAATGCAGATTTTTTTTTTACAATATCAGTTGTATAAGATACAAGATCACACTAACTGGCTGAATAAGCTCCAGTTTTCTCTAAAAACCTGAAGTCGAAATGCAGATCGTGGATCTCTACGATGCTGCAGCGCTCCAGACGCAGCTAAGGGGGGTCAGGGGGGGGCAGAGAGGCCGGAAACCAAGCTGCACCAAAGCCACATCTGATGGATCCTCTGCCCGGTGGCTCCCGCAGACCACCTGGGGAGGGGAGGGAGGGGGGGGGGGATAGGGGTCTCTCAGCTGACACCCACCTTGCGCAGGCACTCCGGCGGCAGCTGGGACGCCTTGAGGAGCTCCGCCACCTTCCCGGAGCTCAGCGCCCCGGAGGCGTCGGCCTGGCACAGCCCGTGCAGAGCCGCGTAGTACCGCTGCTCCTGCTCGCTCAGCGAGACGAAGGTCCCCGCCGCCCCGGGCTCCGGCTCCATTCCCGGCGGCGGAGGCGGTGCAGCTGGAGGGAAGGCGGGGGTTGGACGGGTGGACAGGTGGAGGAGGGGGGGGGGGGGACTGACGCATGGAGAAGGAAACTCTAGCGGTAGACGGGTCGGCACATGCCGGTCGCACCGGACACCGGTTTCGGTTTCCAGTCGGGGTGTAGGTCGGTATCCGCCTCCCCGGTGAGAGAGCTCTCGGTGGGGACCAGACGCACCGAGCTGCTCAGTTTTAAGGCTCGCCGACCCCCCCACCGCCCGCCAAGCCCCCCACCGCCCGCCGGTGCCGGTTGTAGCAGTACCGAGCTGCGCCTGCGGGGGGCGGTGGAGCGCAGGGACAAGATGTCCGCCGCTTTGACTCCTCCAGTCCGCGATGAAGACACAACTCCAGCAGAGACTCAGGCCCATGTCCCCCGAAGCCTCGATGTCCCCCCCCCCAGGACCCTAAACCTCAATGCCCTCCCACGCCCCTTAGGCCTCGATGTGCCCCGAAACTCTGACCCCCCAGGAACTTTGGTGCAACACGTCGCCATGACAACGTAAAAAAAAACACATTTACAATGTATTTGTGTCACATGTTTTACTCCGACTCCTTCCTCAGAAGAGAGGTGATGATAAATGTAAATGTTTTTAGTCTTGAATGACATATTTAAATGTATAAATTGTAAAAACGTACTGAGTTTGTGGGAGTTTTTTTTTCTTCCTTTTTAATCTTTATTGTTTTAAATGTATTATACATACATATAATAATATGAAGGTAATACAGTGTGATGGAACTAGACTCTCGCCTTTAGTCTTAACCATAATTATTAAACAATAAGTATGAGTATGATAACTTATAAGTGTATTCATTGTAAGCATCTCATGTGTGACTTAGTATGCTGAGTGATATTAAATAATAAGGCATACGATGACATAGTAGGTCTTTATTGTGAGATATTGTCATTAGTATTAGTTACTGTGTTTTCATTTGAAGGGAGTGGAAAAAAACAACAAAAAGTAAGTATTTAAATGTACACATATGTATGTATATAATATATGTGATTTATTTATCTAAAAGCAATACAGTGCCTGTCATGTGGGTGTTTCCTTGTGTTTGTGTGTCTGTTTTATGGAACACCACTTACCACCTTTATGGGGCTGAAGAGCGCTGCGTTTAACGTTAACGAGGGTTTTTAAACATTTCACAAACGAGGGAGACTTTGACTCCAGTGACTCGTCTCACTGCTTCATAAAAGGGTCAACAATTAACCACACAGCCACCATCAGTGGATCATTTACCTCCAACCAGAGAGGAGCTTCCCCGGAATCTTCTGCTTCCTGTTCCACCGAAACCTCACCCCTTCATCACCACATGAGGAGGAGCATTTATTGGATTAAAAAGTAGATGTCAACATGAAACCTCACCCCTTCATCACCACATGAGGAGCATTTATTGGATTAAAGAGTAGATGTCAACATGAAACCTCACTCCTTCATCACCACATGAGGAGGAGCATTTATTGTATTAAAGAGTAGATGTCAACATGAAACCTCACCCCTTCATCACCACATGAGGAGAAGCATCTATTGGATTAAAGAGTAGATGTCAACATGAAACCTCACCCCTTCATCACCACATGAGGAGCATTTATTGGATTAAAGAGTAGATGTCAACATGAAACCTCACTCCTTCATCACCACATGAGGAGGAGCATTTATGGAAGTAAAGAGTAGATGTCAACATGAAACCTCACCCATTCATCACCACATGAGGAGGAGCATTTATTGTATTAAAGAGTAGATGTCAACATGAAACCTCACCCCTTCATCACCACATGAGGAGGAGCATTTATTGGATTAAAGAGTAGATGTCAACATGGAACCTCACTCCTTCATCACCACATGAGGGAGCATTTATTGGATTAAAGAGTAGATACATTAAGAGGACACAAAAAGGACAAAGTGTTACTATAAATGTTTCCTTTCCTCTGGATGTTTCCTTATCAAAGGAGGCTCGTGACTTCCCGTCTCGCTTTGTGCTGAAGGAATTTGAGTCTTATCTCAAACCAACGAGCACAAGGTCAGCTCGCTCCTTCCTCCTTTCTTATTGGGTACGATCTGCATTTACCTGTTTTCATGCCACAAAAACACCAAAAACAAACGCACACACGCACGCACACACACACACACACGCACACACACACACACACACACACGCACACACACACACACACACACGGCGCTGGGTAAACACAGCCTCTCTCTCTCTGAACAAATAGGAGCACCTTTCACTGCCTCGCAGGTCCCACGTTGGTTGGCGAGGGCCCGTGGAGGCGTGTCCTGGTTCATCCATTAACCCTGCAGCCGTCCGCCCGGCGACCACACAGTTCCGCCGCAGCGCTCCTACCGCCCGGCTCTCCGAAATGTTGGACCGGCTCCTCGTCCTGCTCTGTCTGTCCTCGGCTCTGGCCCAGCAGCTCTGCACGCCAGGTGAGGCGCCGTACCTTTGCGCACATGTTGTGTACAAATAAACCTGCTTCAACCCCCCCCCGGGCAAAACAATGGATTCTGATCGGAACACGGGTGGGATTTGAACCCCCCCCGACAGTCGGCGAGGAGGCGGCTTAACGGGGGACCCTCCTAACGGTTAAATCTCTCCACAGGCGCCCCAGACGGCTACAAAGTCCGACTCAGCATCAACACGGCTCTGGGAGACCAAGCTGTACGTATTTGAACATTCACCAGCGGCCCGTAACGCTTTAACAGCGTCGTTAATTATTCCCGACCAGCTGATCGCTCAGGCAACCAGCTGCCGTCATCAATAGTGAAATGCTGGGTATTGTGTGTCTCACTGGGAGGACCAAGGACCAAGCTGCTGATCAATTAAAGGCTTTTTGGTTGTTGTTGTTGTTGTTGTTGCAGTATGTTTGGAATGAAAACGAAATGTTCCTCTTCCGGGCCACTCTGGCGTTCGCCATGAGGACGCACTTCGGCGGCGACCAATACGAGTAAGGAGACCTTTGCGTTTTTTACCCTTTACCGTCACGCACAAAACAAACCTAACACAACAAATGTGAGACAACAAAGTCAGTGGCTCGTGGCGGACGTGCCGCCTTGTGAATCCTCCCCAGCGTGTCGAACATCCTGGTGTGCGACGAGACCCCGCGGGTGTCCTTCTGGTTCGTGGTGACGTCGCCGCTCGACGCCACGCGCCCGGTGGACCGGGCGGCGGTGGAGGAGGCCGTGAGGTAACCGCCAACGCCGCGCCGCTGCTCCTCCTTTTTCGGGAGAGAGGTCAGAGGTCACATCGAAGAGAGAGAGGGGCTTTATTTTTCGCGTTTGGTGTCGATAGAGCCACAAATTACCAACGTGGCGAAAAATGTAACCTTCCGTGAGACTTCGGCAGAGAGACATTGTTAAATATAAGAAAACATTAGCATAGCAACATCTAAATGCTAATATTAGCATTAACGCGTTGACATATAAGCATGTTATGTGACATGCTAACACTAGCTCAAATTAGCCGCCATAGAAGGTCACACCAGAGTATTACAGATACCTCAGCTAAAATTTTGTTGCCGTAAATTCAGCTTTTTACTGTAAACAAAGGATGTTTACATGTTGGATTTAACATTAGCTTACATTAGCTGGCTCATAACAGACTACGTAAAGATGTAGAAGATAAGCTAAGCTAGCATGTGCTGTGTTGGTCTGAATTGTACTTGTTAGCTTAACATGCTGAGAACCTCACTGCTGAAATGCAGATTAAAATAGTGTTGGCGATTTTTAGTGGAGGGTTTAAAGCTTCAAGCAGCAATCCGGTGCTTTAGAAGGACGTTGTCTGGAGACTTCTCTCCGGGTTCACTCGAGCTTTACACCAAAAACGCACCGAAAATTACATCCTCTTCTTTCACAACAGAAAGTCCAGGCACCGCATCAACAGCGCCTTCCTGCTCACCGACAAAACTCTGGAGTTCATCAACATCAACCCCACGCTGGCCTCGCCGCTCGCCCCGGACACCCCCCCGTGGCTCATCGTGTTCGGCGTGGTGATGGGCGCCGTGGGCGCCGGCATCGTGGTTCTGCTCGTCTCCTCCATGGTCCAAAAGAATCGGTGAGCCGCCGACCGGAAACGCGATTTTTTTGTCTCGTTTTTTTTTTTCTCTGCAAAAAAAACCGAGCTGACGTCGCGTTTCTTCTCTTCCTCTCAGCAGGAGGAAGAAGAAAAGCGGCAGACAGGCTGACGCCGGAGAGGAGGCGCCAGTGAAAACCGCCGAAAATGGCGGCGCGAGTGACGGAGTCTACAACATGTCGTTCGACGACGGGTCGGTCACACAGATGTAAAACCGTAAAAAAGTATGATTAACTTCACCTGCTTCATGTTTTCCATCCTCCAGCCGAGGGATTATACATTAAGGATTTCTGGTTGAATGTATTAACGAATAACTATTTATTATTGCTTGTTAATAAATAGTTTACAAATGTTTGTTTTTCTCTCATTTAAAACAAGGAAGAAAACGGCTCATTTTCAAATATAACATGTATAATGAATGCAGACTGGTTCTGTTTTATCTTCTAACCTGGACTTGTTTTCCTAAACTTGATGTGATGGAGTCAGAACTAGGGGCCCGGCGGGGATGTCAGAGCCCCCCCCCCCCCCCCCCTTCCCACCAGTGACGAGCAGCTGCAGTCATGTGAAAGTCATCTTTATGGCTGGATGGATCTAATCAACATTTGTGTAGTCTGGTGGTTATTTTCAGTGGTGATGTTTTGTTCTTCCTTTTTACATAAGACAGATTTTAACATTTACAGTCTGACTGACCTTTTTTTTACTTGACACAAACACATCATTTTCCTTTATAAATTAATGCAGAGACATTCCCACCCCCATGCAGGAAATGATGTGACTCGTGGGTGCAGGAGCCTGTCGGCCGCCAGGGGGCAGCAACGCGCCTCTAAAAAGCAACGCGTCTTCTTCTTTTTTTATACACATTTGAATTTCAAATGCTTCCTTTTTTTTAAATTTCACTCTTATTTTATTTTTGTCTTAACTGTATGGTTTTTGAAGTGTTAATAATTGGACTATATTTAGTCAATTGTTGAATAAACTCCTCTTGATCAGACCCCGCTGACAGCACTTGGCACTCGGTGTAATCTCCCCCTCTTTCCTCTGCGCTTCTCTCTTCTCTTGCCCGAGGAATTCAGAAGGATTTTTTTGATTTTTTTTTTTTTCTTCATACACCTCATTTTCCTCGTCGAGACGCCAAAGATTTCATGTCATATTTGGTTTGAAAGATCAGCGATGTGAGAAGATGAAGAGCTCAGTTCCCACCCCGCAGGAATGACAGGAGGTGGAAATAATTTGCACAAAAGTCACATTTTTATCATATCTAATAATCTAGTATGCCAAATAATGTAATTATTCTAATAGGCATCCTGACGCCTCCCTGAATAAGAAGTGAGGTTTGAAATAGCCGTGGAATTGAGTCAGATGACAGAATAATAACACGAGCAGTCAAAGTTGTTTGGCTGCTCATCACAAGAACAACAGCTTGTGTTCATTTAAAAGGCGTAAATATGCAAAGTATAATTAACCGAGACAGGTGGAAATTTTGTCTTTCTGTCTGCAGCAGTTTAATAACCAAAGACGAGACGCTTGATTTCCCCCCCCCCAGCCCCCTCAAAAAAACACTTTGATAAACCAAGGAAGCGGAAGCGGAAACTTATCTACGCGAGGACGTCATTTACTGTACGTTCACAACACGTCTGAGGAGGTGACCATCGATCGGGTGCAGATTGCATAGTGAGCAGCTTAGAAACATCACATGTAAAAAAACAACAACTCTCAAAGTCCAAGGATTCCTAGTGAGCGTGCCCCCCCCCCACCCCATTAAACTATCAATATTAAAATATCACAATCCCGCTCAATGTTGGATGAGGAGCGATGCAGCTTCCAGGGCCTTAAGTTAATCTTTGATAGCTTGGAAGCCCGAGTGCTTCATGATGATTAATAAAGGAGTGAGAAGTGACTCGAGGTGCGTTTCACAAACAACGTGGAGGTGAAAACAAGACGCTTTGTGCTGCTGGGGGGGGGGCAGATGGGGGGGGGCGGGGCCTTAAAACCCATCCGTCTAGAAATCCCACCTGTGCAGTTGGCTCTCTGCGGCCTGGTGCTGATGACCAGCGTCGCGGAGCTCCGCCTCCCCCTCCCGCTGCCCATCCCCCTCCCTCGCCCTCTTCCTCTCTCGGACGATCTGCAGCAGCCTCTGGAACTTCTGGTTCAGCTCGTCCATCCCTCCCGCCGCCGCCCCCCCCTCGCCGCAGCCCTGCCCCTCCTCCTCCTCCTCCCCCCCCCCCGCCCCTCCTCCTCCTCCTCCTCGTCCTTCTCCACGTCGCTCTCCAGCGAGCTCAGCGACTCCGCCCTCGAGTCGCGCCCCTCAAACTCGTAAGTCTGCAGCGAGTCGTAGGGCGGCTGCGAGAGGTCAGAGGTCACCCGGTCCAGGCGGATGTTCAGCAGGTCTTGCATGCGGAGGGGCTGCACGCCGCCGAGGGCCTCCGCCCCCCAGCCTCTGCTGTCGCCGAGCCCCCTCCCTCGCGGGGTCAAGTCCTTCCTCTGGAGGCCGCACATGCTCAGTAGCGGCGCCCTCGCCGCCGGCGACCCGCTGACGCCCGCCCCCGCGCTGCCGCGATTGAGGGAGCCCACGACGCTGTACGGGTACACGGGGGGGTCGGCGCGGCCGCTGGAGTAGTTCCTCTCGGAGGCGGAGGGGACGGAGGAGTCGGTGTCCACGTCGTCCAGCGTGCAGCTGGTGGCGCCGGTGCTGGTCTGGGTCTGAGACGACCCCGGCCGGCCCTCCTGCGGGGTCGGCGAGGAGCTGCCGGGACTCCGGGACGACGACTCGCTCGGGTCACAGCACACCGGACCGCCGGCGGACCTCGACTCCTCCGTCGGGTCGATCTAATACGAGAGGGAGG
The DNA here is from genome assembly GCF_949316345.1 of Pungitius pungitius. Lineage (NCBI taxonomy): Eukaryota > Metazoa > Chordata > Actinopteri > Perciformes > Gasterosteidae > Pungitius > Pungitius pungitius. Next base: position 20,526,146 of record NC_084906.1, on the reverse strand, counting down.
AGGTTCACGTCAGAGGAAAAATACTTCATGTTGCAGTGAAATACCACTAAATACCAGTAATTATTCCTAATTATATTACATTACATGTCATTCAGCTGACGCGTTTATCCAAAGCCACTTTACATATATATATATACATATATATATATATATATATATATATATATATATACACGTATGTATACAGTATGTGTGTATGGTTTCTATTTCATAAAGTCACGTCTAGAAAGTACAAATACATTCTTTTTCCTCCATTTCATCATGTGAGCGACAGCTGTTCACCTGATTGGACGGAGGTCAGATTTAATTCATTCTGAAAAAATATGATTTTCAATCAGATTATTTGACTTTCTTTTTACTAGAATACAGTTTATTTTAAAATATTGGACAAAACCGACAAAAATACTGATACTGATAATTCAAGCCACATGAATTAAGATAGTTGGCTTTCGTATTAAAACATTTTAAAAATCAATGACCCTGAAAAGGTTAATTTTTTGGGGGCGGGTCTATAGAAAAACGTGTCACTCATTCCTCCGTCAGTCGGAACCTTCTCTGACCTTCGGATCCGCCGTCTCTTCGCCGCCGTCGTTTCCGTCGCTGACTTTGCTCCTCGCCGCCATGCGCTCCGCCGCGTGGCCACAGACGCTCGCCTGCTGAGGGCGCCGGGGAGTCTCCGAGGCGCTCTGGTTCTGGTTGACGAGGGGATTGCCGGCGTGACCTCCGGCGTGACCTGCGGCGAGCCCGCGGGTCACCTGCGGGAGCTGCAGACCGGCCTCCAGCGGCCCGACGGCGTAGTAGTCGCTGAGCGCGGGCAGCGTGTGCACGCCGTAGCAGAGGCGGCCGTACAGCGGCGCCGAGCCGGGCCTCCGCTGGGCGTCCGGGCCCGGGCGCGGGTTTCGGGTCCAGCTGTAGGTCCGGGCCCTGGGCGGGTTCTGCTGCGTGTACCATCTGTGGCGAGAGAGAGAGAGAGAGAGAGACGTCAGAGAGAAGGTCACTGGGCGGGTGTTTGATTCCCGGGGCGGCGGCGGCGGCTCACATGCTCCTGTTGTTGTGCATGTGCTGCATCCGGTGCATGCTCTGCAGCGCCGTGATGTCGAAGGCCGCGGTGTCCGCCTCCCCCCCCCCCTCGTCATCGTAGGATATGATGTTCTCCCTGACATCGTCCTCCTCCAAGGCAGAGTGGGAGTCCCGCTTCTGATGGCGCAGCGACAGCGAGAGCGCGCACACCACTGAGGGGCAGAGGAGGGACACGTGAGCGCCATGTGACCGCGCCACGTGACCGCGGTGGCTCAAAGCCACAGAACCCCGGACCGGACGTACCGAGCAGAGTGGTGACGCAGGCCAGCAGCGCCAGCAGCGTGACCAGACTGACTATGAGGGACGGCGAGGCGGACGGCGCGGGGAGGCAGACGGCGTGCCGCTCCCACTTCCTGTCGCGCTGCCTGCCCCGGTCCTCGGTCTGCATGCCGCCGCGCAGGCAGGGGCAGATGGTCACGGTCACCGTGCCCGTGTTGGTCAGACCCGAGGCCCCGTCGCGCAGCACCACGGGCACGTAGAGGGCGAGCGAGGCGGCGGAGAAGCCGGCGAGGGGCTCCAGGGCCGACTGGAGCACCAGGCTGGCCGTCACACCTGGTCACATGGTCGAGAGGAAAGAAAGATGGAGAGCGATGGGGATCAAACAGCGGTCGCAGGCTTTTTTTTTGCCAAAGTCTGTTGGACACGATGCAAAGCAACAAGGACAACGAGACCAGCAAGAGAGGTCTTCACCGGACCTCCGGTCTCCCTGATGGTGAGGTTGAGGGCGGAGCTCGACTCGGGGGGGATGCTGAAGTGGATCGGCGCGTCCTGCTCCGATTGGTCCCGGTCGATGGCTCGCAAAACCTGGACCACCTGCGTGAGACGGGTCAGGACGTCTGCGTTAGCGGTGGAGATGAATGTGACTCAAGGAGGACAGAGGAAAAGAAAAATCTAAAATCTAATTATTGATCCACCACATGAAAAAGAACTTTGAAACTGTTGATACGCGCAACATGTAATGAGGAAATAAACTTCTAAATAAGTATATTCATGTAAAGTACTAAAATATGTATTTATTGTCTGTATTTACTGCGCTACAAAGGAATCCATAGAGGACATCGCGTCCAATCCATGCTAATGCTAATGCTAATGCTAACCCTGCTGACGAACGTTTTTCACATTTAAAGGGTCCTGCAGCGTAACATTTCTAAATCTGTCTCCCTTTGTCTTCAGGTGAGAATGTTTCCAAACCTGCGGCTCCACGTTGTTGGAGGATTCATTCACTGGTTTCTACGACCCCCCCCCACTAGATGACACTGAACCCCACACGCGGCGCCTTTGAGATTGTTTTCTTTTGTCTGATAGTCTGAACATTTTAATTAACTTCATGAAAGTTATCAGATTAGGACGCTCTTAACATAGAGACCTGTCAATCAGCGCGTAGCCCCGCCCTACAGCATCCCCTGCTTTACATGGACCACAATTTATTAAACGGACATCATGCGACGTAAAACCTTTATGCATCTCATGTGACCTTTAAAAAGAAAGTGACTCCGATGGATCGATGGATCTCTGCGTTTTGAGCATTTGGTCCTGTGAGCGTTATTTTAATTCCCGTCACGATGCAGGAGGACAAATCCGTGCGGTTTGAAAATGCAGAAGCTGAGTACAGAGAGACGCGAGGGATGAAAACAGGAAGTAGGACCTGGCCCGGGGCGCTGGAGTCGCACACGGACGTCGCGTACTGCCTGTCCAGCTCCGGCGCGTTGTCGTTCTGATCCAGCGTCTCTATGGCAACCACAACCCTGGCAACGAGGTTCGGATTGTCTGCATCAGAGGGGGGAAACAAAAGGAGAGGGAAACACTAACGTCAGACATCGTGTTTCTGTGGCCGCGCGCTGCCCGAGGGGAGGGGGGGCAGGGGGGGTAATTTACCCCGCTGTGTGGCGATGACAGTGATGTTGTGCCACTGCTCCTCCTCGCGGTCCAGCTCCGTCACCGTGCTGATGGAGCCCGTGTCGGAGCCGATGCGGAACAAGGCCTCGGGGTCCGACTGGGGGTCGATCGAGTACCTGGGATACAGGACGGGGGGAGAATAAGCCGCGGTGTGGGTGGTGGGGGGGGGGGCTCTGAGGGGGGCCCGGGCCGCCGCGTTGGAACCGACCTGATGTTGCCGCCTTGTCCCGTGTCCGGGTCCACGGCGTCCACCCGGCCGACGGAGCAGACCGGGGCGCAGTTCTCCGACACGTCCAGACGGTAGCGGCCGCGGGAGAAGCGCGGCGGCTCGTCGGCGTTGAGGACCATCACGCGCACCGTGGCCTGGTCCTTGAAGGGGCCTTTCCTCAGGTACCGCGGGTCCACCGCCGGGTTGGCCACCTCCACGGAGAACGTGTACGAGCTGCGGCTCTCGTAATCCAGCAGCTGTCGTGGGGCGAAGAAAACGATTCGATTTGACGATTTGATTCACAGCGAGTTTAAATGCCCAAATGAAAGGATTCTTGCACTAGTTTGAGCTGAGGGAGTGATGCATTGTGGGAGACCCACAGGGACTTGACAACTATGACGACATATTGATGCCTGTCAATGCAAATGTTGTTGCATTGACAGGCATCAATGGATTTGGTATGATGGCACAAAGCCCCGCCCCTTTGGAGTACATTGGTCCAAAGCTATTTACAAATATTTTAATACTTAATAAGATTTGTTAAGAAATGTCATCCATCGTGGTGAAAAAGTTCAAAAGGACCCGGTGGATGCATCCTCTGGGAACCATGAACTCACTACAAAAAGCAAAAAACAATCGGAAAAAGGTGCTTTCGTTCAATTCCAAAACCCAGCATGTAAACGGCGTCCACATGGGGGCGCCAAAACCACACAGCGTCATGCTAGCACAAGGAGGTCACGCCCACCTTGTTCAGCACGATGACACACTCCCGCTCTCTGCTCGTGATGTTGAATATTTCGGCCTCCTCCGAGTCCACGATGGAGAACTCCAGCCGGGCGTTTTCTCCCAGGTCGGCGTCGCTGGCGGAGAGACGGCCCACCTCCACACCCGGCGCCGCCAGCTCGGACAGAGAGAAGGACCACGCACCTGCGGGCGCATCGGTGGAGGAACATGAAGGAACATGAAGGAACGTGAAGGAACATGCACGAGGTGAAGGTCCCTCTCGGGAACATTTTGAAGATCCGTGAAATGGGAAACTCACACGGGTTCATAATAGTTTTGACAGAAACAGCCGGAGAGAAGAAGAAAAGTGTGCTTATGATCATTTGAACCAGTTTGCAAAAAACGAATTCAGCCTCAATCTGTACATGTTTTTTGATTTTATAATATATTCATTAAATGCTGCTGTGTTCTGGAACTATTTCATTTTATTTCTTGAAATATTAAGTTTCTTTTTTCAATAATAGTTTCCATGATTTTATAATGACTTTAATGATAAAATGAAAAATGACGGAATGCCATGACGTGACTCTGGTGAATCAGAAAGAACTAAATTTAAATGAATTCATAACACAAAAGTCACACAATAACACTGATTACAACTAATGAAGGCAGCAAGAGACCAAAGTTTAAATTACTGCTTTTATCGTAAAGATGTAAAATGATTCTACATCAAAGTGATGTGGATTATTTTAAGTGTCTTAAACCCTTTCCTCAGCAGAACTCTGCTGCGTCTGCACACATGAGCCTTTTGCTTAAATCCAGCAAACAGAAAATAAAGACCCGGAGTGGCTGGGGGGGAGGGAGCGGGGGGGGGGGGGGGGGGGCATAAAGCCAGACATCAGCGGATTAATAACACTGCTGGCATTTGGGAATATTAAATTGGTTTTGTGTTGAGGAACAATTGATCTTTGCGAGAACAACAGGGTGTGTGTGTGTGGGGGGGGGGGGGGGGGGGGGGCGGGGGGCGAGAGGGGGGGGGGGGGTGTTTCTAAACGTGGAGATGGGCGGCGGTGAGCAGAGGCCGTCAGGAAGAAGAAGTGGAGGAAAGCAGTCTCAAAGTGGTGGACGCACACTGCAGTGATTCCGCTGGCTATTGACGCGGAAAGCACTGAACTTTAGGATGAAATATTAATAGTTGGGAAAAGGGGGGAAAAGCTCGGATAAGAAAAGGCCGACATGATCTTTCACTCTTCCACGTCGGGTCCATCCCTGAGCCTCGGGGGCCGAGCCTCGGGGACGGATGTGAAAAGCAGGTCATCGTAGGCAAGAAGGCTGAAGACAACGACTTGAGCGGCCTTTGGTCAAACAGGAAGTAGCGGGCAGGCGAGCAGCTTGGACCGCGGCGACCCCGCCCCCCACCTTGCCCACAAAGGGGGCCGGAGAACGTCAGACGGAGGCTCGAGAGACGCTGCGTCATCCTGAGTCTCCCGTGGAGCTCACGATGGAGCGTTAAAGGAGCAGCGCGCGAGGTGTAGCGGCCTCTAGTGGCGAAGCTGCAGAACGCAGCTAACGCCTCGGTCGCCCTCCTCCAAGAACCTTCAGGTACAGAGAGGTATCTTCAGGATTCCAGTACAACCAGGAGCTGCTCTTATAGATGCTCTTCTATGAATAAATGATTGCTCTAAAAAACAGAAACGTATACATATTTAATTTTTTTTTGGATTGGAATTTATAGCTAAAACATATTTTAAAAAAAACATCTTTATAGAGCAGTAAAAGCCATGTTTGTCGCTACCATGAAATTTTAAATGTTTATGAAATGAATTAATTCATCAGGTCATTCCTCCTGTCCTCCTATTCCTGTGTCCTCCTATTCCTGTGTCCTGTGTCCTTCTATTCCTGTGTCCTGTGTCCTCCTATTCCTGTGTCCTGTGTCCTCTGTCCTGCTGCTTTGTCTCATCCAGCAGAAAGTCGACGAAAGCTTTGGGCCGATCGTTGGTTTTGGACGTGTTTGTGTAAAAAGGTTTTACCCTTTATTGTGTTGATGAAGTAACGTGGAGCACAGTGTGCACATTGTGTGTCTGCGTGTATGTGTGTGTGGTTGGAGGAGAGAGACGAGCCGATGAGCATTAAAAAGAGCTCGTAAAAAGCCCCGGTTACCGCGGTAACCAAGGATTTTTACGAGCTCTTTTTTAGACCCACGGTTCTTAGTTTTAAGGACGTCGAAACGCTGACAGAAACGTCGCCATGAATTTTAAAAAAAAAACCTGAAAAGTGGCGCTCGGGCGGCGGCTTACTCCTCCTGAAGCGGGGCGGGTTGTCGTTGACGTCGCTCAGCCTCACGGTGACGGTGGTCGTCCCCGACAGGCCGCCCAGATGGCCCCCCATGTCCCGGGCCTGCAGCACCACCAGATACTCGTCCCGCGTCTCTCTGTCCATGTCGGGGACGGCCGTCCTCAGGACGCCTGAGTGCGGAGCACAGCGAGGGATCACAAAGGGGCACGAAACAGATTTATTTTATTTTATTATTTTTTTCATTTCTCTTTGCGCGTCGCGTCCGATCACCGTCAAAGCGAATCACGCGTCTTCAGAAATAGGACACGGGAAGAAAAGGGAAAGAAGAGAGGGAAGAAAACATGCAGATCATGTAAATGTTGGACATGTGGTTTGTGAGCGGGGGCGGGGGGGGAGGGGGCTGAGGGGGGGGCTCACTGTGTCACCGTCTGACCTGTCTGGGGGTCCACGGAGAAGTGGTCCTGGCCGTGCGTGACGGCGTACACCAGCCGGGCGCTGTTCCCGTACGTGGGGTCGTCGGCGTCTCTGGCCGTGACCTGGACGACGGACGTCCCTGCGGGGGACAGACAGACAGAGAGAGAGAGACGTCCACGCTGAGGTGAGAGGTCGACAGTGTCATGTGACCTTTATAGGCTCCTTACTTTAAACCAGTGATTCTCAACTGGTGGGTTGTTTTTAATGGGTGCTGTGCCTTTGCATGGGAAAATTTGAGTAAAAATAAAAAAGTCACAAAAAAATTATCCTGTGATTTTATTTTGAAGGGACATTCTTAATGCAGCGGAGTATCGTTTTATTTGCCGGATCGTCCGTCCATGTTTTCAGCAGCCATTCTGACATGGGGGAAACTTTGGGTTTTTAGGATAATTAAACATCCTGAATATAAATTAAGGGGTGATGGTGGGTCCCGGAGCCAGACCAGTTGAGAACCACTGCTTTAAACTACTTTAAACCCCCCCCCCACCCACTGGAACAGCGTCAAACATGTAGTGGCATGTGCGCTGCTTTCTACAATCAATCCCACAATGCAGTGCTCTGCGTTTGACGGGTGTCGTTGGACTCCACGGACCTATGTTGGCCATCTCCGGCACCACGGCCACGTAGGGCTCGTCCGGGAAGACGGGCGGGTTGTCGTTGATGTCCTGCACGCGGATGATGAACTCGGACGAGGGCTCCAGGGCCCGGCCCGTCTGGCGGTCCGTCGCCGTGGCGACCAGGCGGTACTGGTCCTTCTCCTCGCGGTCCAGGGACTTGGTGACATGGATGTTCCCCGTGTTGCCGTCGATCACGAACACGGAGCCCACCCCCTCCCCCTCCAGCGTGTACTTGGTGCGTCCGTCTCCTCCGTCCACGTCCGTGTGCAGCTGGAAACAAACAAACAAACAAACAAAACGACTCAGCAGCGCCTCCGGAGGGCGGCGCCGGTGTCGCCATGGTTTCCACTCGCGGGTGATTCATGCAGACGTGCTCTCTGGATCCGACATGAACGGCACCAGGTGTTGGATGACATGTGTGGGCACCGAGGGGGGGGGGGGGGGGGGGCATGGTGCACACAGCTGATTAGCTCAGTGGACCAGACGGCCCGTCGGGGGGGTTTGTGGAGAGCCAAAGAAATGCCCCAAATAAAAACCCCACATCAACGCGGGCGCCATGTCCTACACGTGCCGTCTCCCTCCTCTCCATCTGTCCCCCCCCCCGCCTCCTGAACCCATCTGCCTGGCTTCCTGCTACCTTTTAAGCCTCCTCTTTCTCCTTGAGTCTCCCTTGTTTTCGCCCATCTGCTCACATGCCTCGTCCCCCCCCCCCCCCCCCCCACCCGCCCCGTCGGACCGTTCTTTGCTCTGCGGAGCAGAACGCTCGCTCGCTACTTAATGGCAGAGAGGATATTAGTGCGAGACGCAAAGGTAAAAGGCCAAACACACGGAAATAGAAAGCCCCGGAGATTACTCAGCCTTCATCACACTGAGCTTCTGACCAGGAACCTTCACGTCTCTCCGGGCCCTCAAGGCGCATCTGCACATTTGCCTTTAGTCCAAAAGGCTTACTCACAACCTCTGGCCAGGCCTCGCTTTCTTATTTAACAATTTAGCTGCGACACTTTGAAGAAGAAATTCAGTCAGCATTTTCAAACACATGTATTGTTTTGCGATGCGTGAAATGTGTGAATAATAAGAATAATCTAATCTTTATTTATGCTGCACATTTCATACAGAATATGTTGCTCAAAGGGCTGGACATCTAATGAATAAATAAAATCAGGAAACTGATAAAAAAGAAATAATAACAGATGAATAAAATGTTTTGAATGTCAAAACATGTTTTGTACAGATGTTTAAACAGAGGTGTCTAAATCCATAAAAGCTCATTTAACGGACAGATGTCTCCAGAGCTTCAGTGCAAAAAAAAAGCTTCACTTTTCTTTTCTCCAAAGGGTTTGAAACCCAGCTGTGGAAGACCTGAAGGTTTCATGGGGGAAATAGAATTGGTATTTTATAAATATCTCCACATTCCAGCATAGTGCATGTTAACGTTCACACACACACACACACGCACACACACACACACAGCAGGCACAGAGCTGTAAGATTAGAGTGTGTGTGTGTGTGTGTGTGTGTGTGTGTGTCTTGGAGGATAAAGTTGGGGGATTATAGAAACTCGTGATAGCACACTCTACAAATTGCGAGATAAGGGACTCACGCTTTATTTTTTTTCATTATTCATTCTTCCTAACCTGCCCCCCCCCCCCCGCTCTGCCCCCCCCCCCTGCAGAGCGGCTTCCATTCTGATCCCACACTTCACCAGCGAGAGAGAGACGTCTCCATCGCCTCTCTCTCTCTCTCTCTCCGATGCCGCCCGGCCCTCCTCTAATTGCTCTAATCCTGCTGTGCTTCAGTCAGCATGGAAAAACACTCTCGCGGCGGGGAAGACAAGTACCCCCCCCCCCCCCCCCCTCAGCCCTGCACCCTCCCCCCGCCACCAGAGAAGGGAGACGCTGTCTCTTCCAATTCCATCGTCACTTCCCCTCCTCCTCTCCCCACCGCTCATCCGCCTTCCGGGTTTATCGAGGCACCTGTGACTGTCAACTGTTGGATGCGTCACCTCTCTGTCATGTGGGGGCAAACAAACGACCCCCCCGCCCCCCCTTTGCAGGGCTTTACTTCGTGCAGAGGAACGAGCCGTCTCCTGTGAGCACTGATTGCTTTAACACAATCATACACTATAAAGCACCCTGCCCGCTGCTAGCGCCCGCTGCTAGCGCCCGCTGTTAGCACCCTCTGCTAGCGCTGCATCTGATATGAGCCCACGCCGGCTGACGGCTCTGAAGAACGCTAGGAGGCCCTCGAGGGACGCAGCGGCGGTTGAGGTGTGCAGCGGATGGAATCCTCTCAGACACGTGAGGTGCTGGAGGCGACTGGGGAGGAAGCCTCCGGCCTCTCGGAGGCCGCAATTACGATGGACCGATGCGTTTTCGTGACTCGACGAGGCGCTTTGAGGGCCTTTGTGACGAAGCTCATGTGACACATTGCAGAGAGATGAGCCCGCGCTCCCATGTGGTCGTATGTTGGCTGCATGCCGGACGTCAGAAGCCACTCAAAGTCTTGAAGAAGCCCCGAGCTGCTGGTTGCATTATTCTCCAAAACTCCAGAGGGCGTACGAACCAAATGAGCTGTGACAAGTCACAGAGACAATGTGTGTGTGGACATTTTTATGGAACTGAACTCAAGACTCAGGAGTCGCCCCCTGCTGGTCACTACACAGAAGTAGAGTCATTTCCTCATAGACGTCTATGGGAGCAGAGGAGTCGCCCCCTGCTGGTCACTACACAGAAGTAGAGTAATTTCCTCATAGACGTCTATGGGAGCAGAGGAGTCGCCCCCTGCTGGTCACTACACAGAAGTAGAGTAATTTCCTCATAGACGTCTATGGGAGCAGAGGAGTCGCCCTGCTGGTCACTTCACAGAAGTAGAGTAATTTCCTCATAGACGTCTATGGGAGCAGAGGAGTCGCCCCCTGCTGGTCACTACAGAGAAGTAGAGTCATTTCCTCATAGACGTCTATGGGAGCAGAGGAGTCGCCCCCTGCTGGTCACTACACAGAAGTAGAGTCATTTCCTCATAGACGTCTATGGGAGCAGAGGAGTCGCCCCCTGCTGGTCACTACACAGAAGTAGAGTCATTTCCTCATAGACGTCTATGGGAGCAGAGGAGTCGCCCCCTGCTGGTCACTACACAGAAGTAGAGTCATTTCCTCATAGACGTCTATGGGAGCAGAGGAGTCGCCCCCTGCTGGTCACTACACAGAAGTAGAGTCATTTCCTCATAGACGTCTATGGGAGCAGAGGAGTCGCCCCCTGCTGGTCACTACACAGAAGTAGAGTCATTTCCTCATAGACGTCTATGGGACCAGAGGAGTCGCCCCCTGCTGGTCATTAGAATAAATGCAGGCGGTTGGTTGATGTTGGTTGATGTTTTTCACGGCCACTTATGTGCAGTAAAATCTCTAAAAAGAAGATTAATGACGTTCATTTTAAAAAGAAAAGTTAAGGTGATCATCATTTCATAGTCATCTGTAAGTGAGTGGACCCAATAGGCGTATTAACGCTACAATGATTTAAAGAAGTCATTTTAAAAGACAGAGAAGGGAGGCTTATTTAAGGGAAGAACCCATAGGAATCCGTTTTTACTGCCTCTGTGTGTGTGTACCTGTGGTCGTTGGTCGGAAACAAAGGTGTTTCCTTCAAATGGAGGAAACAAACCTTGAAAGACAGAGATTTGTTTTGGCAGATGTGCTCGGCGAGCATTCCTCATTCCAGCGCGAGGTCGCCGTCACCGTTTAGAGCGCTCGCAACACATGGCGGGAAGTGATGGGGGAAGCAGAGCGGCGCTGTGAGCGGGAGCGCGAGGGCGCGCGGTGAAACATCACTTATGTGGGTAATGGTGCGCGACTGAGCGAGCGGATCAGAGCGGTTCAGTCGGCTTGAGTTAAACGACTCGGCTGAATCTGGCCTCGCGTACGCGTGAACGCGAGCGCCCCACCCCCCCTTGCGCGGGGTCCACGGCGAGCACGGGACAGCTTACCCGTCCGATGAGCACAGGCTCGGGCCCCTGGTACTCCTCGATGACGAAGAACTGGTTCCAGAGCCAGCTCCTGCGGCGCCGCGTCCGAGGCTCCGACTCGGGCCGTCCAAGCGCCAGCGGTCGCTCGGCCAAACGGTCCTTGAGGTCATCGGGTCTCCCGTCGCCGGTCTCGAGGCCTCCGCGCTCCCGGAGGGGCTCTCGCGCCCTTCGGACCGCTCTACGAGGTCGTCGACCGACTGCGGTTCCACTCGTTGCCCTTCGCTTGATATCGCTTCCTCCCGCAGGGCGACAGCCGCCGAAGCGCCGTTTCTTTGCCCCGGGTGGAGGAGCAGGAGATGCAGGAGAAGAAGAAGAAGCGGAGGAGGACTTGCAGCCATTGCTGAGTTTTGACCGACTCAAAGAGCCGCTGGCGGACGGCGGATCATCAAATGCAGCTTTTCTGGCGGAGATCCGTTCTGGCGTTCAGGTTTCTCCTCCCCGAGGAGCGCCCTCGTCTCGTGGAGCATCTCCCCGCCGCGCCTTGGCATGCCGGCAGGATCACCTGAGAGGAAATCAGAATGATGTTTCAATGAGGCCGCCATCTCTAAACAATACGTTTTGGTGCTGATGTAAAGAAGAAACAACTGAACATCACAGCCTGGTGAGAACGGACCAGACCACTTTGTCCCGGTGATGATGTCACTTCCTGTTCACTGGTTGTAAAAGCAATAAGAAGCAACGCTGACGTCCCAGAACTAAAGTTCAGTCTCCAAACTTACAGGTAACGTAACAGCGACTTCGCCCACTCCTTATGTCCAGCCTCTGCTTGTATATGTGCATATTCAAAAATATGTTTGTAATTGTTAATGCATTATGGGTATTCAAGATGGCGCCCCTCTGTACTTATCACAGCCTGGTGGTCCAAATATTATAAACGCGAGCTACTTGTTTCTTTGTCTGATTGGACTTAATAAAGTTTCCACTGAGTGTGACCACACAGGGACGCGGTGCATGAACAAATATCTGATGAGGATTTGCACGGATGCATTTCTCTTTTGAACATCAGATTCTGGCGCTAACATCCTACAAAAGACTCTTCCCCGCACGACCCGCCACGTTATGCACATGATCAATACAGTGGCCAAAGAACGTGAATGACAAATTGCACGCTGATGAACCTAAATCACCCGCCCCGCTCGGTGATCCCACTGAATGAATGTACAGTGCAACATGAGCTTTTTATTCATTTAGATGCAAATGAGCCCAGGGGTCCATAGCGAAGCACACGGCCTTCGGTACACTATGGACCACATGTGTGATTATCTAAAGGTTTTGCCTCATATGAAAAAGACACATGGAAATACAACCAATGTTCTTTCCCCTGACCCACTTCCTGAAAAGTCATTTAAGTAAATTCTTCTCTCTCAACGTCATTTTCTTCTTCAGTAGAAATTTCACCCTTGAATTTTTCATCCGGCGTCGTTTGTAACGCGTCGTGTTCGGCATCTGTTTACCGGCATCTTAAATCAAAACAAAACACCAGAAGAGGCTCCTCTTGTCATCCTCAGCTATTGTGCGATTAGTGTACGGCTTACATTTCCTCTCCCTCTCTCCACGCTGCCAGCCGTGCACGTCATTCCCCCGTTGTTTGAAGTCTCTATAGTGAGATGTGTGTGTGTGTGTGTATGTGTGTGCGTGTGTGTGTGTGCGTGTGTGAGGGGCTGCAGGATGGAGGATGAAAGCGCGAGGACGATCCCGCGTCGCCGGCTCACAACGGAATGATGAGTGGTGACACGGCTGGAAATTGCAAATCGCTGTTTCTGTCTCACTTCACTCTCATCGAGTCGCTCCGCTGCAGCGAGGCTATTTCCCTTTTCATTAAAAATAGCCTGTGCATGTCAGGCCTTTAACATGGGGGGGAGATGGAGGTAGAGTGTGTTTTGAGGGGGGGGGGGGGGGGGGGGCAGGCTGGCTTTTACGACGGAGGCGCGGCTGCATTCTGTTCCATTAAAGCCTCTCTGGCTTTCTCTCCCGATTCCGTCCGTCTCACAGAGCTCTCTCTCGCTCACACGTGGACGTCTCTAAGGTCTCAGGGACCGACTGCACTCATCAGTCAGCGCACTACAGCCCGGCTCCATGCCGCTCGGCCTGAAGTGGGGCTAAGAGGAGCGTAGATGTGGGGGGGGGGGGGGGTTCCGTGGTAAACGGATGAACTGCACAGTCCAACCATCGAAGTTTGGAATAAAGTGAAGGGCTGTGGACTGGAGAGGCTAGACCTACCCTCCTCCCCTGCTTTGAGGTCTATTCGACTTGTGATTTACTAGCAAGGGCGTAACCATGGTTGAGACATTGGGGGGGGTCCAAATGAATACCCTTTCCCATGAGTTTTTTTAAAAGCGGGTTTTGGGCTGGTGTGGGCAGGTGTGGTGTAACAGTGATCCAGCGTGTTCTCCTCTCTGGTCGGGCATTTCATAGACTGTTAGTACTTTGGAAGTTCGTGGCTGAGGTTTCCTTTGTTAATGTCCCCAAGGACAATGACTAAGGAGTCCGGGTTGGTCCGCTCCACACGCCGTATCTGGTCGGCGAGTGTCCACTGTGCCTCCTGCACGTTGCCTGCCAGCGGAACGTAAAACACCGAGCGGGATGAATGAAGCGAACTGGAACTGGAAGCGAAAAGGGCGTGAAGGGGTTTACAGTTAATGATAAACGATTCCACATCAGGAGAACAGTGCTGTTGGATCACTGTTACGTTGTTGCACCAGCTGGTGTTGGAGTAGAAGCAGATTCCTCCACCCTTCGTCTTGCCGGAGAGCTCCGTGTCGCGGTCCACTCTGAGCGGCTTGAAGTCCGCCAGCTGGAGCGCCGAGTCAGGTATGGAGCCACAGAGCCAGGTCTCCGTGAAGCACAAAACGGAGGATGTAGAAAGGTCTTTGTCTCTCCTCACCAGCAGCTAAAGTCCGTCCAGTTTCCACGGTTCATAAAAAGCAGAGGAGTCGCCCCCTGCTGGTCACTACACAGAAGTAGAGTCATTTCCTCATAGACGTCTATGGGAGCAGAGGAGTCGCCCCCTGCTGGTCACTACACAGAAGTAGAGTAATTTCCCCATAGACGTCTATGGGAGCAGAGGAGTCGCCCCCTGCTGGTCACTACACAGAATGCAGCTTTAACGCTTCCTGTATGGATCCGACTTGAGAGTTTTTCGTCATGATGTCAGAGATAAAGAAATACGCTTAGAACATCGGAGGAACTCTACTGAGCGAGTTCGTCCATGCCTTTTAATATAGAAGCACAACCCAGTCTCCAAAAAAAGCGTGAAATGGCTACGTTGGTCCACCGTGATAAACGTAGTCATGTTACGTTTTCCCCCAAAATAACGTTACTATGTTACGTTTCTTTTGGCCCATTCATTTACATTGCTTTGCAAATAGGTCACGTGACTATCAAGTTTCCCGGTAGCGAAAAGAAAAACATGGCGGACGGTCAGCATAATCTCCGTGAAAAACACAATATTTTAAGAAAGCATCAGCATTTGTATGCATTTCGATGGCATTTCTAGCGAGAAGTATGCGTTATTCTTTCATAATCTTCTATCAGAGACTGTAGAAGACCTTCCGTTTATTCGTTTCTGCGAAGATTTGAGTGTCCCTTTGGCAAAGCGTGGCTACGCAACGCCTTTAACGGCGCATTATTAAAAAAACACTTCCAGTGGGGGCGTTACCGTAAAGAGGCGTTCAGCCTTAAAGCCACTAATCGCCAAACAAAACAAACTCAAAGCACTCGAATCACATTATGACTTTTTAAACATAAATTCCGTTATTTTTATGAGTTTTCAATGAAAGAATGCATCATTTCCGGGGGTAGGCATGCCCGGGACATCCCGAATTATGGGCAATTTTGATTTGTCCAGCTTTTTGACAGCTCCAGTCCCGACTTCCAATCACAGCCTCCTAAATCAATGACGCGCCTAAAACTCTCGGATCGAACATTACGTCTTGTTTACATGGGAAAGGGGGGCGGGGCTTCGCCCTCAGAGCGGAGCGTCATTTCTCGCTCCACACGTCTCCTCTTTTTACTGGCCAGGAAAACGGGCGATCTATCCCACGTGGGTCTGGCTCCATTCCATTGGCTCTGACGAATCCATAGAGAGGCGGGACTTATAATTTGCCCGGCAAACGGAGAGATTTGAGCTGCATTGCTTCCACTGTGCGTGAAGTGGCCGTGAGGCCTCCACTAAAGTCTCTCTCTATTTGTTCTGCTTTACTCAATAAAAGTAAAACCTTTACAGATATACTGTCCACACACTAGGCTAACATAATGGAGACTTCCAGGCTTCGTCCTTTATGTTTTATGGGGATAAAGCCCCTGTAAGTAGTTTTTTCCCAAGCAAATCTGAGTTTCTTCTTTTTTTGTGTGTCCCATACAAATATCAAAATATATATACTGATTTTCACATCCAAACACACTCACTTATGTTCCCTTTTATCATGACAACAAGAAATTTCAAGATATACCTTTTGCTTTCATAAATCATACAGTGTGTAAATGCCCAGCAGTGTACGGTCCGGGGGCCCCTATCGGGCCACTTGTTAGATGGTTCGATTAGTCTATCACTACTATACTTTGATCTGACGACTAATTTGCACATCATGCTCGTACCGGCATGGCTTCGCCCTTCCCAGGCATAGTTCATCATCTTCCGGGGTCCTATAGCCAGTGTTGGGAAAGTTTACTTTCTACATTAACTAGTTCAAAGTTTAGTTTACAAATTTTAAAAAGGAACTAGTTCAGTTCATAATTCAAAATATTTGAACTAAGTTCACGGTTCCAAAAAATGAACTAGTTCAGTTCTTTTTTTCCATACGTTGCTGCGAGCTATTTTTTTTTTAAATTATTGCCACAGCCCAGAACCACAGACAGCAATTATTTTATCAGTTTTAACACTGAAGCTATGCATCAGATTTAATCTTCTTATCCAATTTGAATCCTTATCCAACCAGGGTTTACATTAGCATTGAGGGGACAGCATTTCCCTAATGATTCTTTGATGCTATGTTGCTGTCTATTCACTCCACACTAGCAGCAGTTGCAGAGTTTACCCCTACACTACATTCTCAAACACATGCTGCTTAAATGGTCTTTTTTAAATAAGGAATTATTAAAAGAAAAACAGGACAGTAATCATTAAGGTGCAAATGTTTGCAAAGAAAGGTCAGATTCCTCCCATCCTCACCGACCTTGTCAGTAACTTCATAAACTCTTTAAAATTATTATACGCCGCCTCTTTGCTACACTTATTAATGCGCGTTTATGGTGTGTTTTCTATAGAAATCTGGTACCCCATTGAACATTAAGCTGAACGAACGCGCCGTTCATAGACACCAGAATGAACGAGAACAGTGACGTTCATCGGGCATTAATACAGTACGTTGAGTTCACGTTCGCCCAAAATATCAACAAGTTTATGAACGCGTTCAGGCACAACACTGTCCCAAAAGGGCCGGGATCGCACCTCACCCAGCATGCCTCGGCCTTCACTTTTTTCACTACAGAGTTTTGTTGCACCCTGTGACTCCGGCGTTAGACTCCTTCGACTGAGTTTTAAGATGGGTTGGATGGGTTACTGACTAAAATTTATGCCCCCACCCCCTAACTGCCTCAGGGAAACTTGTAAATATAATAAGTCAAATAAGTCAAACAAGCAAGTTGTATCTGGTTTAACCCTTTTATTCCTGTAGGCGTTTTTTAGGTCTCATGCTGGAAATTGCATTTACACACTAAAACTAGGATAACGCATGTCTGATGATAGTGACAGTGAGTCTGTCGATCAAGATGAGGATGGAGACATAGTAGAGGTTGAAAATCCTCCTTGTTGAACACCCCACAATACATTCTGTGCTCCCTCTGGCATAACATTTCTAATGATATCATGTCCCCCCCTTCAGTATTTTAAGACATTCTTCAGGTTATTGTAGGCCAGTTGAATGTGTATGCCATAAAATTTGACACAAACAAGCCCTTTAAGTTTACATGTTTTGTATGTGGATTTTGTACATACAGTGTTGGTCATTTCATTTCTTTGTTTAATATTTTTGAATTTATGTTTGAATCCATTTGTGGTTAATGTGCTCAAAATGCACTACTTTCTTAATGCTTACATTGCTTGTTTGACTTATTATATTTACAAGTTACCCTGAGGCAACAGACCTAAATCAAGTTAGGGGGTGGGGGCATATATTTTAGTCGGTAACCCATCAAACCCATCTAACAAGTGGCCCGATAGGGGCCCTCGGACCGTACACTGCTGGGCATTTACACACTAAAACTGTATGATTTATGAAAGCAAAAGGTATATCTTGAAATTTCTTGTTGTCATGATAAAAGGGAACATAAGTGAGTGTGTTTGGATGTGAAAATCAGTATATATATTTTGATATTTGTATGGGACACACAAAAAAAGAAGAAACTCAGATTTGCTTGGGAAAAAACTACTTACAGGGGCTTTATCCCCATAAAACATAAAGGACGAAGCCTGGAAGTCTCCATTATGTTAGCCTAGTGTGTGGACAGTATATCTGTAAAGGTTTTACTTTTATTGAGTAAAGCAGAACAAATAGAGAGAGACTTTAGTGGAGGCCTCACGGCCACTTCACGCACAGTGGAAGCAATGCAGCTCAAATCTCTCCGTTTGCCGGGCAAATTATAAGTCCCGCCTCTCTATGGATTCGTCAGAGCCAATGGAATGGAGCCAGACCCACGTGGGATAGATCGCCCGTTTTCCTGGCCAGTAAAAAGAGGAGACGTGTGGAGCGAGAAATGACGCTCCGCTCTGAGGGCGAAGCCCCGCCCCCCTTTCCCATGTAAACAAGACGTAATGTTCGATCCGAGAGTTTTAGGCGCGTCATTGATTTAGGAGGCTGTGATTGGAAGTCGGGACTGGAGCTGTCAAAAAGCTGGACAAATCAAAATTGCCCATAATTCGGGATGTCCCGGGCATGCCTACCCCCGGAAATGATGCATTCTTTCATTGAAAACTCATAAAAATAACGGAATTTATGTTTAAAAAGTCATAATGTGATTCGAGTGCTTTGAGTTTGTTTTGTTTGGCGATTAGTGGCTTTAAGGCTGAACGCCTCTTTACGGTAACGCCCCCACTGGAAGTGTTTTTTTAATAATGCGCCGTTAAAGGCGTTGCGTAGCCACGCTTTGCCAAAGGGACACTCAAATCTTCGCAGAAACGAATAAACGGAAGGTCTTCTACAGTCTCTGATAGAAGATTATGAAAGAATAACGCATACTTCTCGCTAGAAATGCCATCGAAATGCATACAAATGCTGATGCTTTCTTAAAATATTGTGTTTTTCACGGAGATTATGCTGACCGTCCGCCATGTTTTTCTTTTCGCTACCGGGAAACTTGATAGTCACGTGACCTATTTGCAAAGCAATGTAAATGAATGGGCCAAAAGAAACGTAACATAGTAACGTTATTTTGGGGGAAAACGTAACATGACTACGTTTATCACGGTGGACCAACGTAGCCATTTCACGCTTTTTTTGGAGACTGGGTTGAGAAGCAACAAGGGTCCTGTCACTATAGCGTGCATCGCTCATAACCAGCTCACAGCCCTGCACACAAGAGCGTGCACGGAGCCAGCCTCGTGCACTTCATCATCCTCATTTGCATGCTTCTGTGAGCGAGATCCAGAGACGTATCGTAAATACTGAAGGATCGTTACGCTTACAGCATCGCATGCATGCACCCTCACATCTGGACAGCTTATTAGAATATATGATACAGAGAGACATAGAGACTTAGAGAGAGACACACACACATGCACACGCACACAGAAAGGGAGAGAGAGAGAGAGAGGGACCAAGCAGCCCCGGAGCGCGACCTTGTCTCGTTCCAGGGAGCCAGAGGAGTGACCTACTTGATACACGTGCACGTGATTCACGCACTCGGGCCAACTGTTACAATGAAGCCAGAAAGTGCACGCGGCAGGTGAGTGTGATTGAGCTCATTCACGGTACCAGAAAGAAAAAAATGACATCCGATGAGGTCCCCCCCCTCCCTCCCTCACGCCCCTTTAACCCCCCTCCCTTCAAGCCGTGAATTGTCTCACCTGAGCAGCGCGCGTTATTGTAGAAGAAGAAGAAGAAGAAGAAGGACTCATGAATCCATCCTGCTCCGGAGGAGGAGAGGGAACTTGTCACGTCGCGTAGTCGCGAAACTGAAGCCGTGAAGAGGAACTGAAAGTAGAGACGCAGCGCACCGGGAGTCCGCCGCTGCGCTCCGGTGCTCCTCGCGATCCGACGCGGGAAACGATGCCGAGGTTCATGTGAGCTCAACGTGAGGTCTGTTCACTTATCTCCCCCCCCCTCTCTCTGTCTCTCCCTCTCCCTCCCTCCCTCTTTCTCTGTCTCTCCCTCTCTCTCCCTCCCTCTCTCCCTCTCTCACGCTCCCTCTCCCTCTCTCCCTCTCTCCCTCTCCCTCTCCCTCTCCCTCTCCCTCTCCCTCCCTCTCCCTCTCCACCTCTCCCCCCCCCCCTCTCTCTGGGAAACACTGATTTGTAAATGTCTGTGAACTCTAATTGAATCTCGTACTGAGATCCTTTGCGTGGGTGCAGAGATCCACGTGTGCGTAATCTGATGCGTAAATGTGTCCAAGATCTCTAAATGCACGCTGAGATCTGTGCACGAGTACATGTGTGTGTGAGTAATCAGGTGGAGATTAGAGCTGAATGTGTCATCATATATTTGAAGACAAATCACATAGAAAGACATCATAGGAAACTATAAATGTGTATTTCAATGTGTAGATATGTGAATGTGCATATAAAACTGTAAATACAATAATATTGTATATTGTGTATAAATCTACAACTAACATAAAGTTGTAGTGGGATACTTGTTGTATGGGTTCACGTACAGAATGTTGACCTCATATCTCCGGCATAGTTATTATGGTGTTATAATGGTGTTATAATGATGCTACAATGGTGTTACAATGGTGTTATAATGGTGTTGTAAGGGTGTTATGATGGTGTTATGATGATGTTATAATGGAGTTATAATGGCCTCCTGACAGAGGACACACATTCGCTCCACTTCAACCAGATGTCTGAATCAGAGCTTTTTGTTTGTAATTATCACATTCATTTTGTCTCTGTGTTCAACATGTAAAATGGTTTAATCCCCCCCCCCCCCCCCCCCCTCAAGTGTGTCCTGGTGTTGGCCCCCGAGGCGATGCAGTGTTTTGCAATCTTTTAAAGTATAGTCAGTCCGCCTGGTGATGTTTGCATTTTCAACTGTTGTTCCACTCAGGAAATTCTCAAGGATGCATTTCACCAATGGAGCCTTTCTCCTCCCACCAGACCCCCCCAGACCCCCCCAGCTTCACGTAAGTTGCACATTTGTGATGCATTTTTAGGGCGGCTGGACGGGGAATTAACGATCAATTCAATTCACGGTACATTTCCGTAATTCAGTCTCCCAACAAGTTTGGGCTTTTAGTTTTACTTTTCGTCATTTTTAATCATCTTTGTCTGTGACAAAAAGTTCTTCACATCATACCTGAATTATCTGGAGAACCAAGTAGCGTGATATCTTTAGGCAATGTTCCGTTCTTTTACATACCGACATCCCGTACTTCCTGGAATAGAATTCTTGTTTCCTCGCCCACGTGTTTTGGGTATTTTTAATTTGAAAAATAAAGCAGAGAGAGAGAGAGAGACGTGCTTTGAGCTCGTCTTCTCCATTCATCTAGAGAGCGCCGTCTTGCCATGCACATCGTTTCCTTGATCACTCGCGAGTTCTGTCTCTGCACGAACAAACGAGTAGCCCCCCCCGAGTAGGGGGGGGGGGAACTGACGCCGCTAGAAAGCAAACTCGTGACCTTCCCACCATGCCCAGCTTCAGGTTTATCAACGGCAAGTCAAGCCGAGCTGGAATCAATCCGCTGCCGAGAGCCAACCACCCCCCCCCCCCCAGCAGGTTTATGTGAAATCATGTACGTTCATGCAGTGGAGTCTGGTCTTCTTCTCTTGGCTGAACGAGGGCGACGTGAAGCCCCCAAACGCTGCTCAGCCTCGCAAGCTGTGATCCTGTCGTTGTTGTTTGTGGGTTTTTTTTCTTCCCTCCGTACCCTCAATAACTGTGTCATTAATGAAACTTCTGAAGAGGGGAATTATGGATGAGGTCGGGGAGGAAGGGAGGCTTTCCCCCCCCCCCCGCTCGCTCCCCCAGCTGCAGTCAGTCACACGGCGCCACTTTGAGAAGACAACTCCGCTCTCTTGATGTCGCGCTGGAGATGCCTGTGATTTATTTAACAAAGCGGGTACATACATGCAAGTGCACACAAACTCTGTCGCATATGGCATTCTGCAAAAAATAAGCTCGTCGCATGGGCATTCAGAAACAACAAACCTTTCTTTAACGTGCAGATGAGAACTTTGCTGCATGAAAAGCACGGCTGAGCAGGACAAACTTTACCTTTTGAAACAATATCCTTCTGCAGAGTCATTGTCACGGAGATAATTAAGAGAACGCTTCATTTAACACCAGGCTGCTCAAACAAGAACGAGCAGCTTCAGCAAAATCACGTTCATCCTCTCATCAATGTATTGACCTGTCACCGAAACAAATATTGGTTCCCTCAGGCGGGGCGAGACCTTTCCTCGGGGCTGTTCGCTGCCGGTTGGTTTCTCTCCGTCCGCGGGCCGGTGGGACTCAAATGACGCAGGAGTAGCTCGTAGTTATCTCCCATGATTCAATGTGTTTTCAGCGCCCAAGTGGCAGCAGCGGTAGCGGCAGCAGAGTCCCCGTTAGAGAACAATTTCTTCCTCGCCGCAGAAGCAAAACATCAGCTGTCTGTCGGAGGCAGCGGCGCGCGGATCTTTTGCGTCGGCCCGTTCTGCTCCTTCATTCAGCGCCTGGGCGCCGTGACGGTCACCTTCTCTTTCCTCACGCCGCCACCAGGTCCCGTCCCACCGTGGCGTGCGCTCTGCCGGTAGTACTCCTCTTTCAGGTCCTCTCTGCCCCTGCGGGTCCATCCTTTGGAGGTGACGTGATAGACGTCCACGCAGTTCCCCGACCACGCGTCCCTGTGCGTGGCTCTGTACACGGCCTCCCTGGCTACGCACGTGGCCTCCTCCGCCGTCAGCCCCCATCGGACCCCTTGGTCCAAGATGGAGTAGGCGTAGGGCGACCCCGAGCCGACGGAGAAGAGCGACCCTTGCAGGCGGGTGCCATCGCTGCACACGTAGCACAGGCCGGGCCCGGAGGAGCTCGGAGAGGCCCTTTGGCCCTCAGCTTTGGCCTCCCCTCCGTCCCACCCGCACAGCGTGGCGGCCACGCACAGCTCCGTCCCCTTGAACGGGTGGAGCATGCGGGCGAGCAGCTTGGCCGCCCCGCTCGTGGACAGGCGGCGGCCGTGGCGGAGCTGGTAGAGCCGCAGCTCGCGGGACAGGATGCGCTTCCACAGGGCGCAGTCGGCCGAGGTGCCCGACGTGGTGCCCACCAGGTGGCTGTGGATGGGCAGGATCTTCTGGGAGGCCGGGCACGCCACCAGACCCGAGCAGCTGGAGCGAGTGTCCGCCGCGGCCAGGACGCCGCCCTGAAACACGAAGGCCAGGGTGGTGGTGCCGTGGGACATGGGGAAGGGCAGAGGGACGGTCTGAGAGGTGGCCGGAAGGAAACCCGCGGGCCCGGAGGGGGGCTGCAGGACGGAGTCGCGAGAAGAGGCGGGGCGGATCTGTCCAAACCGGATCGGGCTCTCGTCCAAGTATTCCGCGACTGGTATGTAGAACTTAAACTGGCTGGAGGTGTGGCCAAAGGGCGAACCACGCACACAGTCCCAGCCGGTGTTCGTCCCAAAAAGCTGTGAAGAGCATCCGGTGGTTGAACTGTCCAATGAGACGTCCCGGAGGTCGCACAGGTCCTGTAAAGCCATCTTGTTTTAAGTCTAACCGCAAGTATTCATCGAGTCTCTGTGTTTCTCGACTTTGGCAACTTTTATATAGACGCCGAGGCAGCGTGGTCATCCAAAACCAACGCCCCGGCAACCGTTACCAAGGCCTCGCTCCCTCCCACTTTGCAGGATAAAGAGCCCACGGGTCATTAACTTGGGCTGCCATATCAGGTGTCTTTTCTTAAATCATATTTCTCATCATAAGTCTTGCGTGGACGGAGGCCTCGGCTGGAGCACGCCGCATTAAGTTCACCCCCCCCCCCCCCCCCCGGGACACTGGGAAACCAGAGGACTCAGAGCGCGTTTACGACGTCTCTCCAGCCAAAAAGCGCTCGCGCTGCTCCGTGGCCTTTTAAAAAAAAAACATATATATATATATATATATATATATATATATATAAATGCAATAAAGCCCTGATGCAATAAAGCCCTGATGCAGCTCAGAAGCGCAGCGGGCGGTGTTGCTGTCAGCAGATCGACAGGCCACAGGTCACTGATTGTTTCCGTTTCAGCTGTGACAACACAGTCCCCCCCCCCCCCCCCCCTCTGCTTCTCCTCCGCTGTCATTACCGATGGATTTTACAAGCTTCACGAAGCCCCTTCAGCGGAGCATGTGAGCGTCTTATTCACGGTCACTGGAAGACAGAGGGCCCCCGTCGTCTTTAAGAGATACCGGGCGCCGCTTTGAATTCAATCCTGAGGGTCCCCCCCACCGGGTCGTGTGTCAGCAGCCCCCCCCCCCCCCCTCCCCGGCGTCACCTCATC
Organism: Pungitius pungitius; assembly: GCF_949316345.1. Taxonomy (NCBI): domain Eukaryota; kingdom Metazoa; phylum Chordata; class Actinopteri; order Perciformes; family Gasterosteidae; genus Pungitius; species Pungitius pungitius. The sequence goes on along the minus strand of NC_084906.1, from coordinate 20,502,158 downwards.
CGCGTGCCTCTACCTGTGGGAGCGGCGTGGGGAGAAGCTCCGCGCTGTGTGTTTTTTTTGTGCGTCTCCTGAAACAAGCTGTGTTATGTATTGTTAAAGAGCTCTGGGTGCCCCGCGGTGAAATATATGACTGTCATATCTCCTGTGTGGGGGGGGGGGGGGGGGGGGGGTTGGCGTCGTGATTCACACAAGCATGACAACAGGAGAAGATGAAGCTCTGGGAGGCAGCGTGGAGTCGCCCCGCCGGGAAAGGATTATATTGGACTGCTGCAGACTGGACTCCAAGGCATAAAAAAAAAACTCAGTGTGTGCCTCCGGCTGGTGGGATCAGAAGAATAAATGAAGATGCAGCTCAGGGCGGCCCCCCCCCGGGCCGTGTCTGTTGGCTTTGGCGGCCCTTGCTCGCCTGGTGTTTGGATCCTTTTTTCCGGAGCAGGACTTCCTGATGGTTTCTCTCCAGCTGGGGAGCTGCGGGGCGACAGGCGGCGTGCGCTGCAATTTGCAGTCGTTCACGGCCGAGTGGGTTGCTCCTCTTTTCCGTGTCGTGAGCTCATGCATTATTATTATTATTATCGTGTCTGACTCGCAGGTGCAGCTGGAGACGACGGGGCGCGATGCAACCAGGAGACATGGATACCAGCACGAGGTTTCATGGATGCAAAAGAGCCGCTTTGTACGGTTGGTAGTTAAAGTAGGGGGGGGGGGGGTTACTTCTTCTGTTTTACATAACTGTGTTGGAATGAGTTGCTGTCAGCGTCACAGGTGGAACAATCCCCCCCCACCCCTCTCTCTCCCCCCGGGGCGACGTGGCAGGAGCTGGATGGCAGAGCGCATCAGGAGTGTCAGGGAGTGAAAGCGACGAAACAAGCTTTTCTCACGGATGCTACCGGGGAGTCAGGTGAGGCCTTAAAAGCTCCCGTTCCACAGCGACGCGTCTAAAGGAGCTGCATGGAACGAGACAGAGACGAAACCTCCACCCTTTCTTACTTTAAAATGGTTCCCGATGACGGCACAACGATCTGCATTCAACCTTAATTAAAGTTTTAATGAGCTTTTTACGATCAGCGTCCTAAAGGGGTCCTGTAGGACGTGTTCTGCCAGAGGTAGAAGGTCTTTAATTCTGACGGGTTGAAAGTGTCACAATGTCGTGATGCAGCGAGCGCCACCACTTTTGCTGGGTTGTTTGCCCGTGTTGACGCCTCTCTTAATCAAATCTGATCTATCCACCCCCCCCACACCCTCTCCGTCCTGATGAAGCGGCCATTAATGGTTAGCTCATCAGCTGCGCTGACGGCTCATTATTCTGGAAGCACAATAATCCATAAAATGGCTCCATGGGCTGAAAGCTACGGCTCTTCATCCGGGGAAGAAGAAATGCCGCTTGCTCCAAAGATACAAACTCTGTTTCTTCTGAGTGAAGTCAAATCATCACGTGTTAAAGCTGCATTCTGTGTAGTGACCAGCAGGGGGCGACTCCTCTGCTCCCATAGACGTCTATGAGGAAATGACTCTACTTCTGTGTAGTGACCAGCAGGGGGCGACTCCTCTGCTCCCATAGACGTCTATGAGGAAATGACTCTACTTCTGTGTAGTGACCAGCAGGGGGCGACTCCTCTGCTCCCATAGACGTCTATGAGGAAATGACTCTACTTCTGTGTAGTGACCAGCAGGGGGCGACTCCTCTGCTCCCATAGACGTCTATGAGGAAATGACTCTACTTCTGTGTAGTGACCAGCAGGGGGCGACTCCTCTGCTCCCATAGACGTCTATGAGGAAACTTCTCTCTTGATTTATACCCTCAGTAAACATTGTAAACATGAGTTTATGGTCTCAGTCTCTAGTTTCAAGTCTTCTTCAATGCAGCATGATGTTCATTTAGTGAATGATGGTCCATTTAGAGTCAAACAGACCATGAAGCAGTGGATGCTTTAGGGCGGAGCTACATGCTGATTGACAGGTCTCTAGAGACGTATACGCCATTTCTATGACCCTCCTCTGCATTCTGCAATATGGTAACATGTGTTCACTTGATGCCAAAAGTAACAAGTTTTCATTGCTGTAGGTGGAAGAAACCTCCGGCCTCACGGAGGTCACCTGCCGGTTCTTCTCTGGCTGTTGAGGACCACTAACTTCCTGCCTCGTGCACTTTGTGTGTTTAGACTTCTCAGAGGACTACTTCTGTGTTGAGACAAAGAAGATCAGTTTCTTGGTGACTTGATCAAGGCGTCGATCCAGACCTTCTACCCACGCTGCCATTGATCTCGTCTCGTCAGGACGGCGTGGGCGGGCGCTCTGATTGACGTCTTCTTCTGCCCCCCCCCCCCCCCCCCCCCCCGTTTGCTTTGCTGCCCCTGGTGGAGCTCTTATTGGTTTTATTGGGTGTGCAATCGGTCCATCGTGTTCCTCCAATAACGTGACCTTTATTTACAACAATATTTGCACACAATGATATTAATAATAATAATAATAATGATGATGATGTCTGTTAGAATCTGTCCTTTCATGGTATCTCATCAACATCCCACTTTTCTTTGTAGGTATTTAAAAAAAATACTTAATAATATAAGCAAAATAGTTTTGTAATGCATTATTTTTATTTCTATTAGATATTATAGCTGGATTTCTTCTTTTGAGTTTTCTTTTCATAAAAGAGGAGAAAAGACTGCGATCGATAAGCTTCGTTAAAACCATCCAGAAGTTAATGAAGAACAGATTTTTTTCTCAAGCTTTTTTAAAATATATTTTTCAGGTACTATTTGGTAGTTCAGGCATATTGGGGTGGACTTTAAATCGCGAGATTGTTGGTTCGACCCCCGGCTCCTCCGGTGCGACCCTTTGAGCAAAGCCCCCCCCCCAAAGGCTTTACATCGTCCATCACTGTATGAATGAATCATGGTAACATGGAGAGGAAAGCACTTCAGGGCTCTATAGGAGTTGTTTTTGTTATTTGACAGAAAAGACAATTGTGAGCGAGTCTCCATTGGCTGCGCTCCTCAGATGAGAGGAGACGGAGGAGACTGAGGAGACTGAGGAGACGGAGGAGACGGAGGAGACGGAGGAGACGGAGGAGACGGAGGAGCAGGTCCAGATGGCAAAAGCCTTGAGGAGTCAGAACGCAGCACAGCTCCTTTTGGTACAGTAAAAAACTCTTACACTTTATTATCCTCCTTTGATAATTCGATCTACCTTTAATTATTGAAACGTGTGAAAATGCTAATTGGACGGTCGTCATGAAAAAGACATTAAAGACACTAAAGGCTGCTATTTTGAGATAGAAAACGTGATGATTTATTTAAATTTGTTCTTCTCATTCCTCTGCAGACATACGCGTCTCTTCTTTCTGTCATTGTCACTGCAGAGTGGTGTCCTGCACCACCTGCACGGCTCCACCACCTGCACGGCTCCACCACAAGATGGCGCCATTTCACCAGAGATTGATTATTTTTTCTTACGACCTTTTGCTTAAACATTTATTTTCTCACATGCACTCAATCTCAAATACTAATAAAAATAAAAACAAGGGTTTCCAGGCAGGGGGGGGGGGGGGGGGGGGGGGGGTTGGCAGCGGGGGCCTCCGGACCCGTCAGCCAAGATGGCGTCAGGGAAGGAGCTCGAGGAGCCAGCGGCGCAAAGGGGAATCCCGGAGGCGTTCTGGGGAGGGGGGCCGCGGCGGGAAACACATGTGGGACGAGGCACAGCTTCGGAGGCAAGTGAGTCATTCGGATGCAAGGACGTTTCCTCGGTAACACATCTGTCCTTTTAATAGATGGAGAATATAATACTGGTTGAGTTCAACTTGAAAGTCTCCGTTGTCTTTGGGGTGAAGCAGAACTGAAGCTTCTCTTATAAAACCTGTTAAATATATTTTAAGGCAGCGTTTGTTCTGACACAGTAGCTTACAAAACAGAAATTATATTGTACAAATTATTACTATCCTTATCTTTATCTTTATTATTATATGGTATGATAATGTATTATATTGTATTGTATATTGTTATTATTACTAATACTGGAAAATTGGGAACTTTTTGCCGTGGTAAAGTGAGCACGCAGACTTGATAGTAAAAGAAAATTTAAAAAATCGTACTAAATCAAAATAATCCACTAAAATATGTTTGTAAGGGCTCAAAATATTTGTGCACTTTTTTGATTCAATTTGATGAAGACTCTTCACTGGTTTGCGGCTCTGGGATCTTCGCTCCAATGGTTCAGGTATTCAGTCTCGTTGCTGAGCCCCTATCAGCCCCATCTGGATGATAAGTGCCTCTCAGGGGACTGGACATGCTGCAGCAACATGCAGGTGTGTGTGGTGGTGGTGGGGGGTTGGGGGGGGGGGGCATTTCTTTCAAGGCCGCAGCGCAGGGTTCTGAGAGGTATTGATTCAGGGCGGGCCGGTGGTCGATGCTGAAGATAAGACGATATCGCTTCGGGAGACATCAACAAGAAAAGTTTGACCGGGAAGAAAATAAGTTACCAATGAAACATTTGCAGGGCCTCTGACGGGCGGGGGGGACGGGGGGGGGGCTTGAGGTGTGTTGCTTCTGAGCGGTTTTACCAATAATGGCCGACATCCTCAGACTTTTTTTTCTCCAAAGCCGCTGCGCATCCGTTAAATACAAGAAGCTGAACTTTAGCCGCTGTCGCCTTGGCAACGAGGACACCTGCTCACCTGTTAAACGTTATTTACGGCCGGTTGCGATAATGCTCGGATCGTTGGTTAAATGAGGGGTTTCACCGCATCAACAGACTGATGTAATTATGAATTATGATCGCTCTTCCTCCTTCTGTCTCCCTCTTCAAAGGGACAAACAAAGAACAACAACAATTGATAAACATCTTTTCATGTGGCAGTTTATTAAATGCAAGATTATAGATATGTAATTCCAGCACTAAAGGAAAAAGCTTTTTCGTGCTGTGGTGCATTCAAGTACTCCTCGGATGGTCACTGTTTCGTATTTAGCAGCACCATGTCAATTTACGTCTTTACGTACGTCTGTACACAACATGTCGTTTCCAGAAATATAGTAGTCAATAACAAAGTTAAATATCACGATTTACGACACCCAATCTGATACCACTTTATTAAACAACAAACGGTTCATGTGGGTTTAGAAGCCTTGAGTTCAAAATTGGTCCGTTGCCATCTTTTTTGCAAACAATGAAAAATGACCATACTTTACTTATCATGCTTAACATACTTAACCTTTAACCTGTCAATCAGCGTGTAGCCCCGCCCCAAAGCACCCCTGTCTTATGGAATAAATCAAGAGAGAAGTAGTCATTTCCTCATAGACGTCTATGGGAGCAGAGGAGTCGCCCCCTGCTGGTCACTACACAGAAGTAGAGTCATTTCCTCATAGACATCTATGGGAGCAGAGGAGTCGCCCCCTGCTGGTCACTACACAGAAGTAGAGTCATTTCCTCATAGACGTCTATGGGAGCAGAGGAGTCGCCCCCTGCTGGTCACTACACAGAAGTAGAGTCATTTCCTCATAGACGTCTATGGGAGCAGAGGAGTCGCCCCCTGCTGGTCACTACACAGAATACACTTATCTTCTCTTTTTAGAACCGATGGTTGCCGCCCGGTTGGGAAATTGAATCAACAGGATTAACATAAATCAGCTTCACTTAATACATTTTCACTGAATTAAACTTTAACACAACACAATGATACCAAATGGAACTGACAGCTAACAGCTAACAGCTAGCATAGCTTTGTAGCTTTATCAGGGCAAAGACCCGATAACGGACCCTTTTCAGTGAGTTCACTCGGGCGTCCACAGGACCTCTGGTGACTGCCGTGGAAGAAACAAGCACTGCCACATCATTTGGTACCAAAGTATCAATTTAACTTCCCTAGCCATCCCTACTTGTCTCAGCTAGCTTAAAGCTAGCAGGGGTTGTGATGAGCACACCTGTTCCACCTGTTCTCTGCTCTCACACTCGTTACTTATTGACCGATCACTAAAACCTTTCATGTTCAGATTCGCTTTACATTCCTGTAATCTCTAAACATGTAATCATGGATCACCTGCAAGGAGAATCTGTGTCAGAACCTGAGAACCAATAGTCTACATTCTCTCTTTTAACACATAATAAAACCATCTCATATCTCCTTATTGTCCATATTTCCATTGGACGGTTCACTGGGTTGATAACAGGTCGATAATCCCGGAGTAATTCACTGCTCTGACTCACTTCAGGGTTAAAAGACACTTTGACCTTGTTGTTACGCGACTGATTTACAGCTTTCTAACTGCACATTATTTTCCAGATGAATCAAACTCTCACTGAACCCTGCGGGGTGTTTGATTGACACCGAGGGACGAACAGCTTTCCCCGTGAAGACGAAACAATTCAAAACGTTTGATTTTCAGAAGTCATGTGGCTTTGGCATGTGCAAGTCACGAAAAACAAAATCAGCTCAGAGCTATTTATATCCAACAAGAGTTACTTTAGTCACCACGCGCACGCACACACACACACACACACACACTCATCATTAAGGTTCTCGGGCTCGGGGGGAGGCCGTTGTACTGGACCCAGAACGTTCCGCTGCGCGGCTGGTACGCACCCAGCTGCTGTGATTCAGTGTTCTTCGTATTTGGTGTCATGGCGACACACTGCCGCCGCCTCCGGTCACTTCCGACCCCCCCGAGCTCCGATCGTCGTTACGCAAAATGTTTAAAAATTTAACCTACATGTCAGGATCCGGGTCTCTCTCTCTCTCTCTCTTCCCCTCTGCCGTATACACTCACTGACACACTCATTTGCCCATTAGTCTCACCTTAGCGCACACACCCACTTCTCACGTAGCCTTCCCATCCACCTGCCGCCCATTTCAATCAGTGCCCGCGCCGTTTGCTGCTACACCTGTTTCTCGTCACGTCTAATCACCCTGTCTATATCTTGCGTGTGTTCCCTTTGTGTCTTGTCGGATTGTTCTTGTGAGTCAAGCCCCTTGCCCTGTCCAGCAGCCTCAAGACCGCCTCTGTTTTTGCACACAGCCAAGTCCTGCTCGTCCGGCCTCCAGCGTCGTGCTTCGCTCTCCAAGGAGGAGACTCCCCTGTCTGGAGGATTATTTTACGTTTTGCCTTCTGCCCAGCTGGTCTCCTAGAGAAGAATTTTTGTTCTATGTTTTTGCCATCGAGCTCGGCTCGCCGTTTCTGTTGAACATTAAAACCCTTATTTTGTGACCTCCCTCTGCGCGTGGATCTTTGCCGCCCGATACCGTGACAAAACGTGACGCTACAGCATTGTGAGCAAAACGGAAGTGAGAATTTAATGCGAAAGAGAAATATTAAACATTAAAACAGTAGATAACACGTATTTGTGTCCCAATTGCAGGCAATTCACATTCATTTAAGTTATATATCATATAATATTCAGTGTAAGGAATATTGGGGATTAGCATTTTGTTAGCATCCGGCTAGCCGAACCATCCTGGTGTACTGGTTTGTAGAAGCTTCCCACCAGTCTGCTGTAACACTGGGAGCTCTGGTTGACCTCCAGATCTTTAATAGTTTCTCCACCAAAGTTCTCCTGTATTTTCCATGCATCTGTGATTCACTTCTCTCACGCTTTAATCCGCTGATCTTTTCTTTCCAACAGTTAAACTGTTAGCTCATCCGTCTCTTTCAAAGACATGATTGACTATTGGCCTCCGTCACACCACCACCCGCCCAGTCCCCCCCACCAGATCCATCACCCCCACCACCTCAGCCATTCCATCAGCCTCATCAGCCTCATTAACCACCTCCACCAGTGTCTGGATGGTGGGGGGGGGGGGGATTTATGATGCTGCCGTTCCGACGCCCCTCTATTATAAATCTCCCTGAAGAGTCCATAAAGACTTCTTAGTCGCACATCTGTTCATAACAAACTATCATCTTTGGTTCTTTTCGCTGCAGTAAATCATGTGAAGACTTCGATAGACCTCGAATGCAGCGATGCTCACTGATAATTCTGTGCAATCATTTTCACCTTCTGTTTGGAGTTAAATGTTATATATAAGATTATATATGAACTCTTTGGTTGTAGCTCGGACTGCTTTCCCCACTTGTGAGGAGAAAAGACTCTGATTGTGTATCAGGGAAAAGAATACAGCAGAATTCCTCCGAAGCCCCGCATGCTGCTCCGACTCCTCGTATCTTTGTGAACAATTGTTGCCAAATGCCAGCAGCTTTTGTGGATGATTCAATATGAGGCATATTTCATAATATTAACGGCTAGCTCAAATTAAACATAGCTCTCGAACCAATAATAAGAGTATTTGCTCTACGACGTGGGTCAAATATTTCTCCCTCCTGTCATATAAAGCGTTGTGGACTATCACGGCTTTATAATCTAACTTTCCAGGGTCCCTTCTATTCTCCCTCTTTGACTTTTGAGTTGTGCAACTCCCAGAAACGTGCGTGTGGTTGAGGTAGAACTGAGGACGAATCTTCGCTCTCCTCCCGGTGAACTCACCGGTCAGCTGGCGATTTAGGATTATCAATTTATTACAGTCCATCAGCTGGGTGAATATGTGAGGATGAAATGTGTTTAACTCCCCTGTTACTTCCGTGAAATATTTAATAAATGAAACAGAAAAAGCAGAGAGTCAGAATTGCCGGAAAAAGTTTCCACATGGAAGGAAATCTGACGCAGTGTAATAGTACACGGCGTAATTTTAAAAAAGAAGTCAAAATTATCACACAATAAAAAAAGAATTCATACTGCTATTAAAGTGTCATTGAGTGGAAAGTATTTCAACATTATCCTGAGATCAAATGTAAGATGACAGACAGCATTGTCCGCTGACCCGACAAATGATAATAGAGTTGTAAATAAAACAATAAACGATGTGGCTAAAGTCTCCCTTTTATCTGGACCTCGTAAAGCCAGAAAGGACGCTGTCCAGGTGCGGCAGCGGAGGTGTGGGGGTGGAGCCAAGCACTTTAATTGGACCCGCGAGGTCAGGTGACAAAGGGTTACTCTCGTAAACTGGTGCAACTTTTATCATTTTTTTCCACAGCGCTTTTACAGTGAACCATTTGTCATTATTTAGCCAAAAAGCATCAAAATTGACGGTACATTCCTGTAATTTATGATTCTGACTGCATCTCTGCATGACATTTTTTTTTTCCTTTTGAAAAAACGTTTTTAAAATATAAAATTTTTGACACATTCTTTTTTTTGAATTGCTTACCTCATGGAATAAAAAGCTACCTGTAAAATCTTTGCATCAAGTTCCAGTCTGAAGTCAGGAACTCGCTGTTCAAAGGCAAATCAGATATCAAAGCCATAATGTGTTTGCTGCAGGAAATCATTCTCTCAGCAGCCCCAATGTTCCGGTGTCTGATATGAATCCTGCACATAAGCTAATAAATCAAATTAAAATGAGTTTGTGTTATAAACGTACCTAATGAAAAGAAAGTGACAAAACTGCATTTTAAAAATAGTAATTTCTTTATTTTACAAATATTGTATAGTCTTAAATACTGAATGATAACAAATATTTTCAGCGCTACATTAAACATTTAAAATTTAAATTGTAAATATAAGCTTTTATAAGACGGCCTTTTCTCATGCACCATAAGAAATATGAAAATAAGTATTGAGTGTCTGAACCACCCAGAGCTAAGTCATAGTCTAAGCAGATCGACTGAAGTACACATAGAAAACATCACATCAAACATCATCACAAGGCCAGAAACAGCAGGTTCAACACGTGAATCATGGGAGCCACCCCAGCGCTTGAGTTCCGCCCGGAGACGCAGATCAAACTCCTCCGCGTTAAAAGCGCGCCGCTCTCGCCGCCGAGTCCTCGTCCCTCGCCATGGCGGGGTTATCGTACATCTCCAGACTCCTCCTGCCCTGGTTCATCACCTTCTCGTCCTCCTCCTTCTTCTTGCAGCACTTGCAGCACTTGCAGCAGCAGCAGCAGTGTTTGCCGCATAAGCCGAAGATGAAGTTCACCACGACGTCCCACGGCGCCAGGGAGCGCATGGGCCGCGGGAGGAAGTCCCAGCTGCGCAGGCAGAGGGGCAGGAAGCGGACACAGTGGGACTGCATCACATTGACCACGATCACGAAAACCGCCAAGGTGACCAGTGGTACGCCAACGCCCACCAGGACCTGCCAGCCGGCCACCGACAGGCCGAAGACGGTCAGGGGGAAGACCAGGAAGCACAAGATGAGGTAGAAGGCGGCGAACCAGCGGTACCTAGCGGTGCGGTTGCCGAGGCCTCGGGCCAGCCGGATGGGCAGCCGCGTGAAGGGTATGGGATACCACAGTATGATGCCCATGATGTTGAAGAAGAAGTGGCAGAGGGCAATCTAAAAGGGAAAACCAGGCTGTGAGATCTCAGAAGATATTAATGTCCTCATTTAACGCATTAGACCGGGCTGGTTGAACGCTAACGTTAGCATGCTAACACGTTTGCAACGAGAAGCTTGTTGATTTTCAGCAGGTTGTACAATGTTAACCCCGTTCACTCTAGTGTTTTATTGTGTTGGCGTGCTGACATTTTATAATCAGTGGTAAAAAGCACAAAGGAGGCTGATAAGACGTTCTTTAATGTTGGTGATGTTGATAACCAGGTATATTTTCCATATATTTAAACATATTTCAAATCAAGAGGTTTTTCATTATTCTCCTGTCTGGCATCTAATTATTATTGTGAGCATTTAGACAAATTTACGCTAAAAATAAGAGTTTGGTCTTTAGAGTTCATCCTCTGGGGACAATGAGTATCTGTAACGAAGTTCATGAAAATCCATTCATTCATTAAAGGGTGGTTTAGTGATGCTGGAAAGGAGCTGAGATGATCACCAGAGTCTGTAAGGTTCGTCCACTGGGGACCACAATCGTTTTTTGCTAGCTTCCAGCATGGCAAACACAGGACCACAAGGGAACATCTGCGCCGCGTCTCACCTGCAGCGAGTTGGCTAGCGTCTCTCCGGGGCTAGCCATAGCAGCTAATATAGCCGTGGTCGTCGTGCCAATGTTGGAACCCAGCGTCAGAGGATAAGCTCTCTCCAGGCTAATGACGCCAATACCTGGTGAAGGAAGGCCGACCAGATATAATCCACGTTGTTCAAAAATATATATATTTTAAGGACACGCTACGTAATCGTGGACTTACCGACGAGAGGAGTGATGGCCGAGGTGAAGACCGAGCTGCTCTGAACGATGAAGGTCATCCCCGCCCCCACGAACATCGCAATGTAGCCGGTCACCCAGGCGAAGGGGAAGGGGAAGTCTGTGGTCAACCAGAAGCACCGCAAGCTGAGCAATACACCAGGTGAGCTCAGATGTGCCGACTATCAAACGGGGCTATCTCTGTACCTGTGTTGAGCACCTTCTTGATGACCACAGCCACCTGTCCCTTCAGCATGGAGTTGAGCAGTTTGACGATGAGGATGAGGCAGGTGCAGAGGGTGAGCAGGGACAGAGCCAGCAGGATCAGGCCCACGGCCAGGTCCGGCAGGTTGGCGCTGGCGAAGATGTGTTTGCCTGGGACGGACGGTCAAAGAGAAAGTCGGTTCGCGTCCACACAAGGCTCGACATTGGTGACCGCTAAATATCGCCTCGCTCCTCTCTGTGAGCTAATTTTTCTTCCAACCGCTTGTCTTCTAAATTTTCACTCTCTTTTACTTTCTTTTTGAACAAGTCTCAATGTTTGCATAAAGAAAGTGTACAGACCAAAAACACGGTTCTCCGAACTTAGCTGAAACGAGAAGTCTACGTTGATTTCAGGTTACTTCAGTAACGGCACAAAGGTAGAAATTTTGTTTTTATAAAATGGCATTTTGAGCATTAGCAGGATACCACACCATACCGTCAATAGGTGTTAGCACGCTAGATTCTAAAGGTATACTGAACGGTGTTGTTCCTTTATTACGTCGTCCTGTCTACATCTCCTGTCATGGCTCACTTTTACGTCTATCTTGAGTCTTTTTTTTGTCCACGGAATCCGCCGGCATCACAAACATTTCCCTTCTGTCGGCATTCTCTCTCTAATGGCTTTTTGGTTTTGCCAGAAAATGTCACAATATTTCTTCAGGGAGGGCTCCATGGCAACAACACTCCGCCGCTTGACCTTGTAGCTGTAAGAAGAGGGTGGAGGAGGGGGGATTGGTGGGGGGGTGCAGGATACTTTGACCATTTAATTGTCACAAGGTACTGAGCAGGTACACAGGTCAGGGAAGGGTTTCAGCTGAGTCACCTGCTACAGCTCAAAGGTAGCCATTGTCCAAACATCAGAAGGTCTGGATGAAGGAGCTTGTTGTGTCTCATGTGTCACCGAGACTCACTGGATCCGATAATCCTAACTCTTTTGTAAATCTTTGTGAGGAGGGGGGGGGTTTCTCCTTATTCTACCGGCGCTTACACACTTACATTTCTCTTGGTATTCGATCCAAGACGAGTTCATCTGGGTCCAGGTCAGGTTTCCCTCCTCCCAGCACAAAGCCCCGGCGGTGCAGTTCTCCACTGTTGCATTCCAGAAAGTCTGCAGGAAAGAAAACAACTTAAAATGCAGGAGCAGCAATAATTAACAAGTCAGTGATGATCTCTAAATTACCCCACGCAGCATTCCAGCCTTGATAAAATAACACACCTTCAAAGCGTGAGCTAACAATCCAATCACTGCGGTCGCGATGCTCGCAGGACAATAGCAGTGATTAACCGGAGGAGAAGAGGCAACAAAAGCCTCATCATATGTTTTTACTGCCACCGCGTTGTGTCTCAGTGGGTCTGCAAACTAATAATTTAGGTGTGCTCTTACCGTGTTGGTCTCTGTTTTGCACCACACTTTGATCAGACTCTTGTTCCTGGCCGACGGGTCACCGGTGGCAATGCCCGTGATGACAGATTTATCCAGCTAGAGGGAAAACACACAATCAAATCAAAGGTAATAATTAAAGAATTCTTGATGTCAACGCTTCGCGCCTCCCGGAGCCGCCGGGCCGCACCGCACCTGGATGATGGAGTCGGTGAGCGGGTCGGTGATGACGTTGAGCAGGTCGGGGGCGTTATCCCCGCCCTGGATGTTGAAGGACTCGATGATGAGGTGGGTGAGCTTGTACAGGACGCCCGTGGCCACTTCCAGAGGCAGGAGGATCATCACCGACAGCCAGTTGAAGAAGTCGTGCACCGTGGCGCCGGCGAAGGCCCTGGGAGCGAAAGGGTCAGGCGGTGCATTAGCGGAGTCGTTCGTCTTCGTTGCGCAATCGTTACTTTAGGCTCTGATTTACCTGCGGAACTCGTTGCGGTCTCCCGCCTGCATCATCGCCACGATGGTGTTGGTGACCGATGTGCCGATGTTGGCGCCCATGATGATCGGAACCGCTGATTGGACATCGAGCACTGAGAAAAAACGGCGCGGTTACGTTACTGTTTTCCCACTACGGCTCATTACATGGAATAAGATTTAATTATAACATAATATTTGAACTCTCAGTGGTTGTTTTGACTGATTCTGTTGTTGTTGTTGTTATTTGTAGTTTTACATCTTCTTGTCTCTTTGTAGTTGTGTCGGTCTGTTTTGTGTCTTGTTGTGATTTCAGGTTTGATTCTGAGACATGTTGTAGGGGTGGAATATCGGGGCTCCGGACCCTTGAGGCCCCCCAGGGCCCGTGCCCCTCTTTGCCCGTTCGGTAGTCCGTCCACGCACGCTTCTGTCCGCGGTGGACGTGTTGACAGGCCGTGTGCGTGTGTCCCACTTACACCCTGAGGACACCATGCTGACCACAATGGAGGAGGAGGTGCTGGAGCTCTGCACCAGCACCGTGACTAACACCCCGATCACCAGCCCGGCCACAGGGTTGGACAATATCACATTGTCCTGGAAGATGTCACCAGCAGCTTTTCCTGTACACACACACACACACCCTCAGGTAAAAAAAGCGCATTATCCTGAAGACAATCTAAACGCGTGGTGATACTCTGGTGATTTACCTCCGACCAGCTGGAAGGCGGAGCTGAGGACATCCAGCGAGCAGATGAACAGGTAGAGCAGCCCGACCAGCATCACGGCCTTCATAATACCACTGAGCACCCGCAGGACCTTCCCTTTAGTATCCAGGTCTGTGAAAAGAAACCACACAATGTCTCCTGACTCAGGGTCCGGGCTTTGGTTAAAGCTTCCGCCGGCTGCGGGGGACGGCGAGCTGCCTCACCCGACCACTTGACCCCGGTGTCTCTGAGCTCGGGCAGATCCCAGGGGTCGGCCTCGTCCGGGTCCCCGTTCACCAGGTCCACGGTGGAGTAGGACGGCAGGATGCCGGCATCTTTAGCCGGGCCGTTGTCATTGTCGTTGTCTACGGGGGGGGGGGGTACAGGGGGCAGGTTAGAAAACAGCGGCACAGGTGAAGCGAGTTTTGGAACGGTCAGAGAGTAAAGGGACGCACCGAGAGTCGGGGAGGAATCGGCCCCCACCTGTGGTCTAGGAGCCATGACGGTCTGTGGAAGGAAAAACATTCCATTAAATTCAAGACAAGTCAGTTATTTTCTGCCACATTAGAAGACGAAGGTTTTGTTCCTCCAAGAAGTTTGTTCAAGTGGAAACGTGTCACCTGGTCAAGCCAGCCTTTCAGAATAAAAGAACTTCTTTGACGCAGTGACTTTAGTCAACAAGCTTAGCTGTTCTACGGCCATGATAACGTGATGACATCATAAAATCACAAAAGCCTCAACGTTTGAGTTTGAGATCCAATAAAACTACATCTAAAAATCTCTGTGATGACAATAAAAATAACTCCAAAAAAGGTACAACGATTTCTCCTCCTCGTCCTCCTGCTCCTCAATGCAATCATCTCAATAATCAAATGTCCTTTACGCACCTGCAGCGGAGCGGGCGGCTTCACCTGGGTCACCTGTAGCTCTCCTCCGGGCGCAGCGCCGCTTATATAGCGCGGCGCCGAGCACACACGCACTCACGCGCGCGCACACGCACGCACACACACCCGCACACGGAGGCTCAAAGGTCGCGCACACTTGTGCAGCGTGCGAGAGGCTGCGAGGTGCATTTATGTGTGTGATAAAAGCGATGTAATGCTTTGATTAATGGGTGGAGGAACGCAGCGTGGTGATGATTAGTGACATCTGATATCTTTGTTTGTATTTATTTATCATGTTTGAAGCAGTGAAATAATTAAACAACGTGTTTGTATCAAACACACGTGTACAGCGTTCAGTCCAAGCAGCAGGTGGAAAGAAAGTGAGGCAGCTGCCCCCTGGGGGCCGGAAGTGCAACAGCAGGCTGCACATATTTGTGTCACATCTTTATTGTTTTCGCTGTATTTTGTCCCTTTTTGTGATTTTTAAAGGAAGGCTTTTTCCATGTTTGATATATTGTTTTAATCTCTCTGCAATGTATTGTATTATTCATTACTATAATTTGCAGTAGTAGTAATAATTTAATAATAATACATATAATATATACATATATTCATATGTATGTATATATTATTATATACTACTCTTCAGCCCAACTGCTTATACCTTTTAACAGAGGTTGTAAATATAGACGGTATTTTGTATTATTAATTATATTTCTGGATAACGTTGTCGTTAAATTTTACATTTAATACACACATTGAATCATATCCCACACCGGAGCAACACTTTTGTGCAAGCTACATAAACACACAAGGCATTTTCACACAGCTGTGATAGTACAGATGTTAAGACGTTTATAGCACGTACCCACACCCACACCCACACACACACACACACACACACACTTTTTTAATGCTCATCAGTTCATCAGGAGAGATACAACTGTAATAACATATGACGTGTGAAACCAATGGAATGTGTAAAAGTTAATGATCGATCCAAGTTTCAGTTACTCCCAAAGCTTCAATAAAACAGTATATTTAACGCTGCACTAAAACAGAGTTCACTCAGTTCACATTGAACATACATGTTTGGTATAGGAGCACTTCTTCTTCTTCTTCTTCTTCTTCTTCTTCTAAATCTTCTTCTTCTAAATCTTCTTCTTCTTCCCCTTTTATTACTGAGACCAGAGCTGAGACATTTATCTCCAGACCCAGAGAGCTGATCACTGATCACTGATCACTGAGCTGATCATGCTTCTAGCCGATCATAACCAGCGATCAATAGCACACACACACACACACACACACAGAGGCACACAAAGGCAACACAATACAACGAGGGACTCACTGCGATGATAAACAAAGTGAACATATTGGGTTTCAGTATCAAACCTCAAGTAAAACATTCACAACAGCAGCAGTGGGTTGGTTTACTTATTAATGAATGATGATCATTATTTGCTTCGTTAATTACATTTATTTAATTTTACTGCATATATTTGAATGCACCCATAAAAAAGTATTTTGTTTTTGTAATCTACAGCTGATGTTAACGATCATTTAACTCTTATGAACACCGTTAATATATATATATATACTTTCAAATCGTTTTTACTTAGAATCTAACTTTATTAATACAAATGAAGGAAAATCACTCATGTTTTTTATTGGAAGCTATAAATCGGATTGTGATTGTTTCTACAAATATTGCATAACTGAGTAATTTTGAAGGCCTTTCATTATTTTGCAGATAACATAAGTGCAGCCCAATAAAGATTTCATATTCATGACATTTATGATGATGGACGACGGTTTACAGAAGCTTCTGTGCAGTGACGACCTTGACCGTGACCTCTCCTCGTTGTCCCCGGCAACCTGACACGAGTCAGGTCTAAAAAAGCATCTTCACGATAAGTGGCTCCATTTTACCGCTCACCTGGTCACTTATTGACTAAAGCCGTTGGGTTTCCTCCTCATGTGACAGCAGGGGACCCACTGACCTTTGACCTTTGACCTTTGGACCTCGTCGTCCCTTCACCCACATCTCGAAAACTTGATTGAGTTACACATTAGTTTCTCGGGTAAAAACCCATCCCGTCTCCAGCTTCCCTGAAGTGGTGTCCTTGCGTGCTCCCCGACTCGTTGTTGTTCTCCTCCTGTTGTTATGGCACCAGAGTCAATGATTGGCCGAGGGGGGGGGGGAGGTGTCAGCGGGTTCATGTCACCCGGTTCCCTGCAGCAGCGTGCCGCTGTGATCCATAAAGGCATAAAGACACAGTAATGGAGGTCACCACCTATGTGTGATGGAGAGGCGGTCCTCAGGTGGGGGGGGGGCGGAGCCCAAAGAGCCTCTCTGGGAGAACGCGACGAGCACGAAGGCCACGTTTGAAAGATGACATCATCCACGGCGACGTGTTGAAATAATAACACGACACTTGTATAAATATTAATGTCAGAAACCTCCTCTTTAGATTCTATTCACATTCAAGTTAAGCCCACTGAAAGAATCCAGAACTTGTTTAACTAAAGTATCGTCGTCTCTCGTGTCCACTGGATGGAGCCGATGTGGCGCTGCGAGGACTCAGCAGCTCCACACCTCCACCAGCAGGTGGAGATGAACACATGACTCCCTCAGCAGGTCATTCTGAAACGGGCCTTCAGTACTCTCACTGCACTGTAGTATTTATTCTGAGTGGCATTACTACTTCTAATATGTTACGAGCCGTGTTTTGTTCACCGCGTATCATCATATTCATCAGATTCTTCACGAGAGGCTCAAAGCGCGGCGGCGGAGCCCAGCGACCTCTGAGGCCGTCGATCCATCAGTCGCCCACACACACCTCTTCCTTCTCACGACGCGACGTCGGGAGCTTGAAATGCTGAATCTCTCTTTAAACACCTTTTGAGTCGTAAAGGGAGTCATTATTTGAGTTGGCTAGAGAGTACTTTTGAGATAATTTCCCCCTGTTGTGTTTTGATTTTTACTGGAAGCAACCGTTGGAAACGCTTGAGTTGACGAAATGAAATATCAAGCGTGGGTTGAAATGCATTGATTGACAATCAGGGACGTGGCGATAAAAGATGATATTTTATTTCACTACATTATATCTTTTCATACCCTGATCGTTCAGACTCTGATAATGAAAACATTGGGATTGATTATTGATCCATTGGAGTCCGGTTCCTCAGTACCGCAGCATGACCTGAAGAGAAAACAAGACTTATTGATGATGAAATCTGAGTGACCCTGAGCTGTCGATCAATAACTCACGTCCCCGAGCCACTCGGTGAAGGCGGAGGTGCGGGTGAAGACGGTGGGCTTCTTCTCCTCGTTGCAGACCCGGGAGGACACGAAGCTGGTGACGCCCTGGACGTACCAGCGACCGTCGGCGCCCAAGCAGCTGAGAGGACCCCCGGAGTCTCCCTGAGGACCAGAGACACAGTGTGAGGAGCCTCCTCCACGGCAGGGGGTTCACCTCTTGAGGGGGGAGCGCCGGGGCCTCGCTCACATTGCAGCCGGAGACGGCGCCGCCTCCCGCGCAGATCATGGAGCTCTTCACGGTGCCGCCCCACCAGTCGCTGCGACTGCACACGGCGTGCTCCACCACCGGCAGCAAGGCCTGCTGCAGCTCATCGGGCATGGGGCCGTGGGCTGAGACGGGAGGACAGGGGGAGGACGGGGGGAGGACGGGGGGTGGACGGGACGAGGACGCGAGAAGGAAAAAAAATCACCTGACTTTGCAAGGCATCATTTTGAAAACGTGAAATTAAATATTTCTATTTGCTAAAAGAATTCCTCCAGGGCTTTTATTGTGAAAGGTAAGAACAGAAGGTGTGGATATGTACGAATTACGTTCTGTGTGAAGGTATTTATGCGTCAAACTATGATAAATCTGTGATAAAGTACAGACATTCAGACCCTTGAGGACAAAAATGTTTCATTGACACCAATTAAAACATCGATGTAAAAAATATTCTATTAACCTATTAAAGTAAAACATAGTTCTCCTGGTTGCATCTCTGCTGTATTACGGAGCTAATTAATGTAATTCTCCTGGTGTCCACTAGGGGCAGCACTACTGTATTATGGAGTTAATACATGTCATTCTCATGGTGTCCACTAGGGGCATCGCGGGCGCATTGTGGAGTGAATACATGTAATTCTCCTTGTGTCCACAAGGGGCAGCACTATGGTATTATGGAGTTAGTACATGTCATTCTCATGGTGTCCACTAGGGGCATCACTTCTGTAATAAGGCCCATTGCAGTGTTTGATACAATTTAGTTGACCGATTATCTGTCTAAAAAGCAACAGTAGCATTATCTAAAAAAAATAAGTTGTTAAATGAAAGGCTGACAGGTGTCTTTACTGTAAAGGTTTCCCCAGCCGGAGATGAAACACGGGGCGCCGTGCGCGGGCATCTCCCCGGCCTGCGGGAGACAGGCCACGCCCACGCTGTCGTTCAGGATGGGGCTCTTGTCCAGTTTCAGCAGGGCGAGATCGTTGCTGCGAGAGGGTCATTGTTCGTAGGAGAGAGCTTCACTGAAACCATCTGAGCTGAGACAAATCATAATGCCCTTAAATAATACAATGAGCTCACCCGTCAGCCACGAAGTCAATGTCCCACATCGGGTGGACGACGATGCGCAGGACGTCTCTGACCTGCTCGGTGCCCTCCTGCCGGCTCATGTCGTGCTCCCCCATCACCACCCGGTACACGTCTCCTGGCCTGTGAGCACACCTCATGTTCAGACCACGCCTCCCTCGCGCCGCCGCACAAACGCCCCCCCCCCCCCACCCACCCCCCCGTGTGCACGCGCTGCCCCACAAAGCGCCCGCGGCGTCTCGTTGTCTCTCACCAGATGCAGTGTCCGGCCGTCAGCACCCAGCGAGGTCCGATCAGAGTCCCTCCGCAGGTGTGATGCCAGCGGCTGCCGTGCTTCACCTGCAGGGAGATCTGAGGAAAAGGATGTTGATGATCGGTGTGTGTGTGTGTGTGGGGGGGGGGGGGGGGGGCTTAAGCACAGGGGTGCTGGGCTAAGCTAAGCTATAAGCTCCTTTCTATTAGCAACATGTAACTTTATTGCTTTAACAGTTTAGCATATAAGCTACATTGCTATTTATATGTAAATTGTTTATTCTATTAGCCATGTGTCTTCAGCCTATTAGTATCATTATTTCTTTATAGTTAACCTTTCTGTAGTATTTTTTCTCCATCTCCAAAACACTTTGCTGAACTTGAGCCGCAGTTCAACATGTCAAACAGATTTATTATTAATTCCACCCAGCGAGACAGCCTGCTGACACGTTGGACGTGTGACCGTTGCCCCGAAGTCTTTTCCTTTCTTTTTAGCTCCCGCTTGACGCCGTGAGTTCTGAACATGAGGTTCACGGTACCTGCCAAGGCCAGCTGTGGGGGCGGGCGGCCTCTCCGTTCACCACCCGGCTGGTGGTGTCAGGCTGGAACGCCGGCGCTCCGCATCCAAGAACTACACAAAACACACGTGGGTTAGTGAGACGATTCCATCTCATCGCCGCTTCCAACCTCCACGGGCCACTCACCATGAGCCGCCTGAAGCAGCAGGAGGGCCAGAGTCCTCATGGTGGAGTCAGTCTGGAGACACGCACAGTTCAGCTCTCTTATATCACCCCCCCCCCCCCCTCCCCCTCCCCCTCCCCCTCGACTGGACCCGGAGAACATCGTTATCAGCCGACCGGCTCTGAGAAAGACCTTCTGTTCCGCAGGTGCGTCGACGACACGCTGACCTGCTCCTGCTTGAATAAAATGCACACATGCTCATACATGTGAACATCTTACATCATTAGATCAGGACTAAGCTGAGACTGGTTCACATAGAGGACCAGGTCTACACTGAGACTGGTTCACATAGAGGATCAGGACTGCAGAGTAACTAGTAACTAATTAATCGTTGGCATTAATGAAGAGAAGAACATTACATCCATTAATGTGAACTGCAGACAGAACGATGGACGTTAATTATGATCCCTGAGAAGCTCGTTCCAAAATGTATCCCCAAAGAAAATCAATAGTTTGCATTTAGCTGCAGTGAAAAAGCCTGAATACATAGAACAAAGTGTTCCTGGGGGGGGGGGGATCAGCTGCAGTAGCAGTTTGGGGAGAGGAGAGCGAGGCGGGTTCGATGTCCTCAGCTGTCTCTCAGCTCAATAAGTACCTTTAACCCCCTCCACCACAGAACACAACTGTGGTGGACGTTCCTCCCCCCTCGCTCAGACGCCCTCTCCTCCCTCCTGGGGGAGACGCACCCATCTCTCTCCCCCTGCCCTGAATGCAAAAATCAAACCGAGCAGCTGAGAGGCTTTGCTCCTTCTGACGACTCTCCACCCGTTGGAGGAAGCTTCGGTTTACGGGTTTTACAGCAGTTCGGTCAGGTGGGGGCGCCATTTATTACGAACCGGCGGAAGTAAAACAAAAGCATTTTAAATCATTTTAATTCAATTTCAATTCAATCAAGGGATTTTACGGCTGTTTTTAACATTTGCTACAAACTTTGTACATCGGGACCCTTTTACGACCCAGCGATTTAATATTTTTGCTAAGCCGTCAGACGTCTTTGATAGAAACACGACCACGACGTAATGTCACGACAGTCTGCACGTAGCAACAGGCCGACACGCTGACGGGAGTCCAACAACTGCAGACAAATTGCCGACATAACATTTTACAGCACAAAATATTTGATTTATATGATGAAATGGCTGGAAAAGTACAGCTTGGTGTGAAGTTATACGAAGTCTGCAAGAAAAGAAAAAAACAGCCTTTCAGTAGTTTTTCTTCTGTTTAAAAAAAGGAATCCCATGAAGACATTGTTCTGCTGAAGTAGGTAAATCGATATTTCTGAAGAGAAATGCAGTTAGCCACAGAAGCAGGCCGGCTCTTTATTCAGTGGTGGACAGAGATAAATTATCTGGGACCGGCCAGCACTGTTTAAGGCCAAGTACATTTCTCCCAAGGTTTTCAGATGTGTCAAAATATCTGACGAGTGCAGCCTGGAGACGGAGGAAATGCTGCCAATTAGACCTTTGCAACATAAATCACACTTTACCGCTGTCACGCGCAGTGGCCAACGTTCAGCTCACAGTCGCCCGAAGGAGCAGAATCTCGGTCGTTAATAGGAGGCTCGAAGTAGGTTGAACAAACGCGGAGCACATGCAGTCCGTTCATGATATCAGCTTTCACCAAGAGGCGATACGTGAACAGGAGGTTATTGATAGCTCACACTACACAGCACATCTCCCGAGATTCATATTATTCCTCCACAAAGGCATCCCTCTCGGTGTGAAGGGAAATCCTGACAGATAAGACGATTGATGCCACTCTCATGTTTGCATGGTTCGTTGAATATAAAAGCCTGCTGCTGATTAGCTCAGCTCACCTGCAAATAGGTAACTTTTGCGTTTTTGTTGAGTTATCTGAGAGCGATGAAGCGCTTACAGCCGATGTGTTGGGAGGGAGAACAGCTTTAAAACCAACGCGTTGCCATCTATGCTAAGCTAACAGGCTGCTGAGCTACTTTAACGCCATCCGGTTCTCTCACTTCTGCAGTTTAAGTCGTTTAAGACGACAATCGAGGCCAAATTTATTTTACCTTCAGACGTCTTGTTCTGATTGCGTAGCAGCGGTGCGGTCATTGTTAGAAGGAAGAACAACTACGACTGCCCTTTGCTGTCCTCCATGGATCCTCGAGCCGAGCAAACAACAAAGCAGAATGAAATAAAAAGGCTGTTGATAACTGGCAGCGATGGATAAATGAAATCCTTTCATCATAAAGTCTTTAAACATTACGATCTTTTACTTCACTCTGATGATTCAACCTTAACACCTCAAACACCCCGCTGGTCGGCTCTGAAAAAAAGTGAGTTTTCACCAGTAATCGACTCCATTTGGGGACCTCGGGACTCCTGTGGAGCTACTTTTAAGTTTGATTCATTGCCGCCCTTCCCCCTTCTCTTGTGTGTTTTTTTTTTGTTTTACCTCCTCTTCCTCCTACCGCCTAACTAAAACCTTGTTGGTCAAATTAAAAACAGTTTAGCCTGCTACACTGGCTTGCATCACATGCCCATGAACACAAAGTGCTTTGGACAGAGGCCCTGTTATTATCTCTGCTCCTTTAGCTCACAAATCAGACTCTGGCTTCAGCTGCCGGCTCCGATGCGATGGGAGGATTTTTTGAAGGACGGTGGAAACGAAGGAGCCCGGCGTCTTTATTGCGGAAACTGCTTTTTCAGGGCGAGGGGGGGGGGGGGGAGCGTCCCAGCGCGTGGAGCGCAGATCTGGGTCGGTGAAAGTGGGGTTTTGTTTAGATTGCGAAAAATGGGAAAGCACAACGAAGTGCCGAAGTGACAGATGGAAAATGAAATCCAGAACTAACGCTTTTTGGCAGCTCCAAACCTGGTTACTGTGAGATCCAATTGAACCCAACAGATGCGTAATTCAGGGTCCGCGGCATCAAAGGGAAATCTGCGTAATGAGGCTTAATCGCTAACTTTCTGATGGCTAATGACCCCCGAAACTGACTGTCGGGTTTGATTAGACAGCTCAATGCTTAACACTAACCTACCAGAGCTGAGAAGAAATGTGCCACTGAATGTTACGTTCAAAGGGAGACGTTGAAGAATCCGGGAGATGCCAGCGGACGGATTGTGACGGAGAAACAGCAGACAGGGACAGTCGCCCTCTTTAGTCTCCTCTCACACCCGAGGCTGGAGTTTCCTGGCTGTGACTGATCGACAATAACAAGGAAGCCCTCCCCACTCACCAGCCCCTCCATACGTCTTACTTATACGCTGTCATCGAGCTACTCTTTTTTTTTTTTTTTTGTTCCTGCAAGATCTGGATACATTGTAGACTTGAAAAGAAATAGAAAAAAAACCCACATGCTCCGAGTACGTGATTCTCAACATGCATATTCCGATTTTTTTTTGAGGAGTTGTATTTTCAGGCGTGCTGGCGGCGAAGCTCAAGGATTGGCAATGTCATCCACCGCTTTGGACTACTTTGAAACATCTCAACTACTATGGAAAGAGTTGCCACGTCTTGTTATGGTCACCAGATGATGAACCCTAATGACTGTGGTGATCCTCTGATCTTTTCTACAGCACCACCATGAAGTTGGATTAATTGGCACGAAAAGTTGCAGGGTGAATTTGTTCTTAGCGTGCTTTCACAAGCCAACTTTTAGTTTGGTTTTATTCCAGTTCTTAAAGTGAGACCCAGTGTGGTCTCAGCGCAATCCAAACCACGGCAAGGAAGTGAACCAAAACAGGGTGAGGGCATTGAGATGGACGCAGATAAAAAGGCCGCCAAGAGTCCAATGTTTGCTTGGCCCCTGGGTCGAGAACGCAGTCCATCCATCACCCATCCATCCATAACCCATCCATCTCCTTCTGCCAGACCGGGTCGCGGGGGCAGCGGGCCTGTTGGGGTATTCAAGATGTCCCTCCCGAGTGTTCCAGTCCCTCTCACCACTTGGACGTGCCTAGAGAAACCTCTAGATTGAGGCGTCCCGGTGGATCCTGATCAGATGTTGAGCCAACTCAGTCAGCATCAACAGCAGCAGCAGCAGCTCCAATCGCTGCCGGATCCAGATGTTTGAGCTCCTCCAGCGATCTCCTCCCTACCGAGGAACCTCGTTTCAGCCGCTCTCAACAACAAATTCCCTCTTGGTGTGTCCTTCTCAAAGCTCGCTGTCATAGGTTGGGGTTGGGACGTAGAAGGTATGGTACTTGATCCACCGCACCACAGGGAACACACCAAAAGGCAAACAAAAGCCCCCAAAGACAATCACACTAAACAAAGCATTTATTTTTGCGCTGAAAACTGAGTAAAAACAGAAAGGAACCATAAAATATCTGATTAGGAGAAGCCAGACGGACCTGGTGAAAGCTCTCGATCCCATAACTCTTAACAAAGTGGCACCGTGACTGAGGAACCGTGGCACTTTATCACACCTTTAGAATTTATAAAGGTCAACATTCTAACACATTGTCTTCTAACATTTTGTAAGTAAACTACAATATGTTTTAGGGTTAATGATTCACTACTTCCACTAACCAAAGCAGTGAATCATGGCAAGAGGCACATTTTGGAACGTGTCAGGTTCATAATGGGGCCATTGACCAGCTTGAGCTCACCTCACACTCCCCCTGACGCCTGCAACACGCCTGCAAATTGGCAGGCGGCAGTGGCTTGATATACTGAAGCTGTGAACTGTCCATAAATCTCTCGCAGCTCGGTTAACAGCAAACGCAGAGGCCACCGAGGAGACCAGGCCTCTGCAGATACTCCCTCTGATCTCACAGGGTTTCTCCCAGAGAAGAGAAAGAGATGCTTTGCTAGTAGACGGAACCATGCAGCGCTGCTCCTCTGCATTCTGTTTCACGACACGATAGAAGGAGGAAGACTCTGGCACTTCAGAGATGTTGTGGCTGCAGCGGTGTATGTCCCTGCCTGTTAAAATGAAAGCGTCTTGTGACTCCCGACGACCTCACAGTCACGTGTGCCCGGCAGCACCGACGTGTTAATGAAAGTGACACGTCGACCCCCAAACGCGAGGCCTAAACAAACACGGGCCGATCACTGCGCCGGTGTGTCCGCGGGCGGCGCGGGGAGAGAGCCGACCGCACAGGTAAATACACCTGCATGTTTATCATTTTATGCAAACCTCAGATAAATATTGTCACACAAGTTGTCGACACAAAGTCGGAGCCGGCTGCAGGAGTTCAGAGCGACGCACAAAGGGCTCTCTGTGTAACATGTAAGCATTCACACATGCTCAACACTGCATCTCACGCACACACACACACACACACACACAAACACACATTGTGTCACTTCCATTACCATCTGCAGCCAAGATTTAGTTTACAATATGTTTACAATGGATGCGGCTACAAGCAGTTTTTATAGCACAAATAACAGACTTGATTTACCCTTTAAATGTTTTAATGTCTCCAGATTCATCTCATATTTCCCGTGTTACATTTATTTGTATCTGTTTTTTAGGAATAGTGTGTCTGAGGCCAGGAGTGTAGCGCTGAACATGCGTGTTCCAAACACAGGCCGAGTGTGTGTGTGTGTGTGTGTGTTTTAGGGCCCATGTGCTTGTGATTTCGCCGAGCTGTCGGGGGCCGAGGTCTCTGCAGGCGTCTCTGGTGCTAAAAAGACGGTGTGCTGGTTTCTGATTGGCTGTTGGCGATACTCTTTATCGGCGTGCCGCTCTCTCCTCGGACTACTAGGAAAGGTTACGCTGAGGACGACCCCGCAAAGATCCATCCAACTTTCAGACACACAATAAAATACAACACTATAACCCGCAGAGGCTACATGGTTCGGTTCAGAGAACAAAAGTACCGGGTTGTTCTCGGCCAAAGATATTTGATGTGTTTAAAGAACCTAAGTACTTAAATCGTGAGAATGTAATTTTTATAGCAACTGGGCTGAAGAAAATGAGCCAGTATTCCTCAACATTTCTCATAGCAGGTACAACTCAGGACCTCTTTGTTCTCATGGACCTCCCAGACCTCTTGAACCTCTTGGACCTCATGTACCTTTTGAACCTCTTGGACCGTATGTACCTTTTGGACCTCTTGGACCATATGTACTTTATGGACCTCTTGGACTTCTTGGACCTTTGGGACTTCGTTGACCTTTTGGAACACTTGGACCTCTCGGACCTCTTGGAGCTGTTGGACCCTTTGGACGTCTCAAAGCTCTTGGACCTTTTGGACCTCGTGGACTCTTGGACCTCACGGACCCCTTGTACCTCTTGGACTTTGACATCTTGCAACCAGGATGTTCCTGGTGTGTCCGATGCCTGCCTGTGACAGAATTCCCACCAAAAGCGTTATCGCCTCCCTGCAGATGAACTTCCTCTCTGGCGGATTCTTCTCTGGTTGTGTCAGACCTGGGTGTGAGGAAAAAATTAGACGGGGAAACGTCTCGAAATCCCAGCGGGGACGCTCACTGAGTCGTCAGATTACCCAACGATCCGAGGGATTGTTTTGACGGGATCCACATCCTCTTTAGCGCCGAGCAGATGTTCCAAATCACACTGTGAGCCGTATCAATACGCTACATAACCGGGGGAGGGGGGGGGGGGAGGAGTTGTGAACAGCATCTTCCACTAAAAACTCTGGATTTATTATGATAGCAATTCCCCATCACTGTTAATGCGCACATGTTTTACTGGGCGACGTTGCACACTCGTTTGTGTGACCCGAGAGGAAGATTTCTTCGAGTTGATCCAGAGGGGGGCAGTGTCTCAAAAGACATTCGGATGTACGCTAATTTACTGCTCTGTCTACATCTGTTTTCAGAACATAGACATGTATATTTTAGAAGAAAAGTGCCTCTTTAAACACACCAGCGAATAGACGGGGCTTCATTTAAAGCAGGGAAGGTAAGTTTGTGGTCCTGTAATATGGCTCATCACTGCAGGTGGCTTTGTGTGTGTGTGTGTGTGTGTGTGTGTGTGTGTGTGTGTGTAGTGACAGCACACTCCAGTAGATGGTAGTAGTGGGTAACTCTGGATGAAGCCTCAGCTCACTCAACACGGGAACATGAGATGAGAGTACTTTCTATTTTATTGGGAGGTTTAGATAAACTAAACATTAAACATCATCAACAACATCAGCCATCCGGCACTATTTATATTTATGAAAATAAATAGTTTTGTGTGTTTAAAATAATCAGGTTTATCAAAGAAGCATGCGTCTGTGAGTACGACTGGATTAATGAGACTGTTTCGTGTTTCTGCCGTTTTTAAGTCTGACCTCTATTGACATTGATTCAGATTCCTCTGTTATTGCCCTTTGAAGTATTTCTTTTAGGTCCTTTAATCAGAGAATTCCCCCTCGTCCCGACATTAATGAGCCAGGTGTGACAGCTCCACATCTGAACGACGCGTTCTCTCAGGAGCTTCGTGAACCGACGCGAGACTCCGGGGACCGAAGACGATGTTTGTCTCTCAGATCGTTAGGAATCAGGCTAATTAAGGATTTCTGGGCTAAACATATCCATTCAATTAAATGACCTCAACCAGCAGACCTCTGTTGTGTCATTTGTTTTGTTCTTACATATTTTACATGCTTTTTTCTGTCTTCTTTAAAGGCTGCAGATCCCATTGGTACTGTTACCAACTAAGATGAAAGAGCCAGTTGCTTTTGCCTGACGTCATCTGTAAGAGTAATGAGAACGTGTGTGTGTGTGTGTGTCTGTTTACTGAATTTACTGACAGTATCCGTGGATGCAAAAATGTTGGTAACATTTACAGCACAGATGGGCTTTAATGAAACAAAAGTCAGAAATATTAAACATCTTCCTGCCAGATGATTTTGTTTCAATAAAACCTTAGATTTTTTTTCCGATGCCGCTCCGTGTGCACGTTGCCGTGTGCGTTTGTTTGTCCCTGCGTGCGTGTGTCCAAGTCGTCGACGGGATTGTTTCCAGGAGGCCGTAATGAAACGCAGATCATGTCATCGCGGCGCAAACTAATGGAGGCGGACAAACAACAGCTCAGGAACACGATCAGACGTGACGACAAGTGACAGCCGTTTTCACAGAATTAACATTCGAGTTCACGGCGGTGAGGGGGGGGGGGGGGGGGGGTAAAAGTCAAATTTGATAGGCCCGAGTAGTAGTTCATGGAAGTGATTAGGCGTCTGGCCTGCTGTCCCTCTGAGGACCCGGACAGAGACGCGGGGGGGTCAGAGGTCACGCGGCCCATTAGAGCCCGGGCGCTTCCCGTCTTAAACTCAACTCACAATCGGAGCGAGAGACAAAGGCAAAGGTTAAGATCGACTCTCCGAGGCCACAGAACGAGTGTGTTTCTTTAAGAGCACCCCCTCTGCGCCCCCCCCCCAGTCACTTCATTAGAGATCTTTATCCGCAGAGAGCGAGCTCTGGTTGTGTGCACACAGTTGTTGATAATCCGGTTTGATCCGCGAGATGTTTGCCGCGGCTTTAGCCGGCTCGATTTCCCTGATAACCCAGTTTGTGGCGGCTTAGGCGGAATGCTCTATTAGGAGTAATCTGTAAAAAGCGCTTTTAAAACGGTCCAGGGTGGAATTACAGTCGTCAGTTAAACAAAAACAATCACAGGGCTCTCTGTGTCTCCCCCCCGGGGGAAGTTTTGTTTGTGCCCGAGCGTGAACGGAGGCGTTTGTGCTCCGGTCCAAGGGCAACAAAATGAGCTGTGAAGGACCAGAGAGTGGAACTCGTGCACGTTTAACCCGGAGAAAAGTCATCAAACAGCAATGAAGCGGAGGAATTGTAATTATCTGCAAACTTTTATCTCTTTTATCGACCTTAAAAGTATTAAAGTAAAGAAAAGAAAGGTTGAATATCCTGTTAATTTGTATATTTTGTAAAAGGTCACTTGCTTACTGCTGCATGACACACGCACAAACGCACACACACACACACAGACACACACACACGGATGCGCACACACAAAGTCTGTGGAAGGGTTTGTGACTCTAATAACCTTTCCTTCGGGGGCACTTTTAATTGTTTGGTCATCGTCTCTGTGCTCAGTGTGTCACAGTCAATAAAGCCACATTAGAGGAGGCGGGAGGTGAAAGGGTGAGGGAGGAGGGGGGAGGGGGGGGGGGCGTTAGGACCCCGGTGTGGAGAGAATATAAAGCGCCCCAGAACCCTCCCGGAGTGGCATTCTCCTGCTATCAGAGGACGGGGCTGTCACTGAGGCCCATTGTGAGGCCGGTGACTCATTCTCACTCCGACAAAGTCCCAAGGATTTCAAAAAGTGTGGGACGAACCCCTCGGATTTGCTTCCGCCGACTCATACGTGCACATTTGCTTGTCCGCCGGAGGAAAGGTGAAACCCCTCATTTGGACTTGGATCTGATATCGTACGCAAAGTGTATCGATTCAGGGTAAAATAAGCTTGTAAAAAAAAATCAAACAAATGAAATAACTGAGGCGGAACACAAAGCGAGCGGGGACGTGATTGGGCTCCATTCCCCGTGAGCCGCTGTCAGTTAGACATAACATGTCACCACCGTCCGGAGGTGATGACCTCAGAGGTCCCGCCCTCTTAATCGTCACCCCTCGGGATTTAAAGACAACCGGGCGATAGACCACTGCCCCCCCCACCTCCCCGTGACTTGTGTCACCTCGATGTCATGAACTCTGCTCACCTTAACCGGCCTATCCGTCCAATGGCTCACTGGTGACCTGAACGACCATTAGTCTTTTTTCCAAAATCATGTTACATTTAATTTCAATATCATATATTATTTTCATTAATCTGTGAATGTTATTGACATTATATTGTTTACTTAATTTGGACGCTCCTGGGCATCAGAGATTTAACGATTCAATTCATCATAAAATGTATGGGTTTATGTAATGTCATAAAATATCAGTGAAAATAATCAACATATAAACTAAATGTGTCTTATTGATTTACTCCTGTAAGGATTCTGTGTTCATGTAACAAGCGGAATGAACATGAATGAATTAACTCAAAATACATTTAATACTTTTTTATAAATGTTGATTTTGCCCGCTGCCACTAGGAGAATTTAACTGGGGACGGAGTCAACACCTCACTGGATCATTGGACCCCCCCCTCCCCCCCCCTGTCCCCCTGCTCTGTGTCTGAGGACAAGTCTCTGTTGGACGCATAACTCACAAGTGGTTCTTGGACGGACTGTTCGCTCCATATAAATCCTGGTGGTTTTATGAGCCCTCTGGTCCACCAAAGCTGTCTCCTCCTCACGCACAAACACACACACACACACACACAAATACGCACTGTCTAGTTTCCATCACTTTAGAGGACATCATACTGACTGGAAAATGTTGTTGTGCATTTCGGTCCCGAAAAAGAAGGTGAGTCCCCACATTGTGTTTGTGTGAACAGGCCAAGTTCCCCTTAATGAGGGTAATACAAACACAAACACACACACACACACACACACACACACAACCCAGACAGGTCTGTACTGGGAAGGTCACACGTTTCGGCCCTAAGAGACTTCAGATGTGCCAGAACTGACTCGTGGTCCACAGAGCCGGTCGACCCTCGACGCGCTGAGCGCCCCGACACATTTTCCCAGAGCCGGTTCCCGCGGCAGAGTCGGCCGTCGGGCCGTCGGGCCGGGCCCTTGCCTTGTGTGGCCCGTGGTTTAGAGCCCCACCTGCCAAAGTAATTTACAACCCTGTTAAGAGAAACACTGCCCGGCATCTTGAAGGCTGAATTTTCTGGCCCCGGCGCTGCTACAATATTTCACGATTATCAGGCTGCCCTGGCGGCGTCATAAAACACCTCATATTACCACACTTCCCCGTCTGTCTCTTTTTTTCCTCCTTTTTTTTACACCTCCACCATCTCTGCGGTGGGTCACAACTTAAGGCACTTTAAAGGAGACGTTTTTTTTTTCTTTTTCTCTTCACAAACCCCAAAAACTGGCGCATCTCAAGGCTGTAGAAGGCGTGGGAGGTTGAACGCTCTCCTGTGTTCCTTTCTATCCTCCACGCGCTCTGCCCACCTGGAAAACAAAGCCGTTACGACCCCAGTGTTTTACTGGCAGGTCTTTGACTAAAGCGCCTTGTTGCGGCGTTGGTTTTAGCCGGCGGTGGGCGTGGAGTCCGGTCCGACGCCCCCCCCCCCTCCGTCACCGTGCAAGTCGCTCGTAAAAAAAAAAAGCTGCTCGTGAAACTGACGCCTCTGACCGGGAAAAAAAAACACGAGGCCTGATCCGCGGCGTCCACGACGGGCGCCGCGCCGAGGCTTTAAACTCATCAATGTTCAAACTCTGCCGCATTAAAAAACTTCTGTCTGTTTTTTTTGCACTTACAACGACATCGTGACCCACAAATCACCCCGAAAGCGATCGGACTGCGAGCTCCAAATCAGCCGTAAAGAGTAAAGTGGAGGGATGAACTAAGTTTAAAACCTCCTTTGTGAGATGAAATATTATAATCTTCCAGAGAGGGCTCAATATTAGCTCGAATAATGGCCCCGTTCTGAATTAGATAATCCCGCTATTATCTGAAATAGGAACGAGCGGCCGGACTCGGCGGGTGGGAATCCGTTTTTGTTGCTTACGGTTTAAATTGTAACGAGCTGGGGGGGGGGGGGGGGGGGGGGGGGGGAAAGCAAAAAGCAAAAAGAAGAAAAGATTGAAATCTATTATGGCAATGTCACTTGGGTGAGCATTCCCATCGGGGACGTCACGGCGAAAAAAGAGGTCTTGAGTTGCAGATTCCCACCGAAAACGGCACAGAGAGAAAGCCGGCGGGTCTGAAGAGAAACAACCTCGTTTTACAGGAAAATTGTTAAATTGAGAAATCTATGAAGCACAAAGATTGCAATCGAATGGAGCAACAAATGGAGCAGACAAAAGGGGTCAAAGGTTTTTGTTTTTTCGCCGTGAAAGGAGGCACACAGCGACAGAGCAGCATTTAAGGGCCCACAAAGCTGTGCATTTAAATAAACAGGGTTACGTCCTTCTCCTTTGGGCCCAATGAAGTCCATCAAAGAACATGGTAATGCCCCCACTGAATGGACGCGAGGTCTCACAAACTCCCGCCTTTTCACTTCGTGTGAAAGAATGTGACATAATAAACACAACCCCCCCCCCCCCCCCCCCCACCCCCTCGGGCCATGAAAAACAGACATAAATGAGCTTTAAACATTTTCTGCCCTGGTTACAGCCTCAAATCATTGCAGGGTGGTTTCCACGCGGGCCGTTGTGCAGCGTACAGAAGTCATTACTGTAAGAGGTTGATAATGTGCCCTCGGGTGGTCGAAACGGAAACACAGAAGTCAATATTAAATGCTGAAGGGCAGAAGCATCCCCAATTGCCCCCGAAAAAACCCCCCCAAAGACTTTAAACGTCTCTTTCTGTGGAGGTTTTGTATCTCTGCGTGGTCATTTTGTCCCTTTGCAGTTCCCTTTGCGTCTCTTTTTAGCTGCTTTGGGGTTCTTGAGTCCACAAGCGTAGTCGATGGATGAATTCGAGAGATGTGCAAAGCGTATATTCACACAAAGACGGCCAGAGATTCCTCGGTTTATAGTTAACTCGATAATTGTAATAGAAAATTGTAGTAAAACTTTAATCCATTAATTTGGCAGAAAGCATATCATCACTTCCTGTCAGCGTTTTGTAGAGTCCTTCATTGAACACCAAGTGTACAATACTCCTTTTAGCTCTGTTTTGGTCCCCACCTGTGTCTAAAATCTGAATTTGCAAATTTGCAGGCTTTAAATCTGTCCAAAAACTGCAGTGGAGGATTGTAAAGTAGCAGGAAAACAGAAAAGTACAGAACTCGTGCTTCAGTGAGACTTGACTTAACTTAATCCTACACTCCAAAAGGGTGTCGGGACTCGGTACATGTTGTTTGTGGGTGGGAACGCCGTGCCTCCCCCTCCAACATCTGTCCAGCTTGCTGTTATCTGCCATCGGGGCCCCCGGGGTCGTCTCATTTTGGGGGACCGGTCTCCGAGGGAAAGAGGAGCGAGGGAGGCTTGTTCCAGATGAAACGGAGAGGCCACTTTCTGCACTACCAGCCTCTTTCTGCTTCTCTTCTTTCTGCAGTATCTCGTGCCGCGGGTCGTGAGTCCTCTCTTCCTCCCTATAAATGTTTAAATACCTTCCTGAGCGTTAGGTGATACGGCTGCAGAGGAAGGAGGTCTGAAAGAGAACATGGAAAAGGAGAGGAGGGGGGTGGGGGGGTAAAGAGGCAACGAGTGTAAGAAGAGAGGAAAAAGCAGATTGCGCCGAGGGAGGGGTTGGAAGAGGATGGGTGGCAGGAAACAAGAGGGTGGAGAAGCACAGCAAAGGGAAGGAGAAGATGGCAGAAGTAGCAGATGAACTCAAAATAACTAGAAAGAGACACCAAGACACACAAAGAGACAAAATGACCACATGTTTTTGTCACTTCTATGCAAGAAATAAATGTTTCAGGGAATTAAATCAACTACAATCACCACAAAGAGACACAGAGCTACTCTGTAAAGTGACTGAAGAGGCAGAGTGATGGCAAACAGGAGCAAACAGCCATAGTTACAAAAAGACCAAAACAACCGCAGAGCGACCTCCTAAGCGTGTCACAGATGTGCGCTTGTGCGTGTCACAGATGTGCGCTTGTTTGTGATTCCGGAGGAGCCATGTGGAGCACCAGGGGATTTGGACCTGCGGATACGAGCGTCATTACCGAATCATCTCTAATCTGCTGGTACAATCCTCCTGATTAACGGCGCGACTTGTGAGTCAAAGGGCTCCTGTCGGCGAGCGGCGTCTCCGTCCTGCCGGGAGGTCCCGCCCCCACGAGCAGGCCGAGGCTTATTGGCCCCGACCGAAGAAATCTGCTGAACACTTTTCTAAATGAAAACTGGCAAACTTTGCCTTCTGCGGTTGTTCCTCTTGTAAGTGTGTGTGTGTGTGTGTGTGTGTGTGTGTGTGTGTGTGTGTGTGTGAGTGTGTGTGTGTGTGTGTGTGTGTGTGTGTGTGTGTGTGTGTGTGTGTGCCTGCGGGTGGCCTCCGTGAAAGCAGACGTTTCAGTACATCCGCTGCAGTTCATTCCTTTAATCAGTGATTTACAGCCGACTTCTTTCTGCCGATGACACGGTCGGGTGGTGTGAGTCTGAGGGTCGTGTACATATATACACACATATTTATCTGCACCTGGGCAGAGACACCTGAGTGCTAAACATGGTTCCAAGTCCCAGGAATGAGGTTAAATATGAAAGAAAGCCAAACATGAACCCTAAAGCTTTAGATAATGAGACATTGAGTTTATGATGTCAACAATGTTACTAATTTAACATTACCCCATCACTTCAATCACCATGGAAACAAGTGCTGGAACAGTACATTTAAAATGATGTTTTCAGGCAACATTTTTCACTCTTTGAATATTTAAAGACTTTGGACTTTGGACTGAAACTGGGATGGACATTTTTGCTGTTCGCTCCATCCAGCTGGTAAAAAGCTGACATCTAAAACACTACGGTTGCCTCTATGAAACCAAAAAAATAATCATTTGCCTTCTGATCTCTCTCTAAACGGACGAGTGCACTTAGATTTCTGTTAAACGTTGACACGACGTTGGAGCTTTGATCCTCGGTTGGAGGCCTGCAGAGCGAAGGCGTCCTGGACCGTTGCCGAGGACTCCGATAAGAGCCTCCGAGTTCTGACCGATACGAGCGACAGCTGCTGCCGCGTCCGTCTGGAGACGCCTCCCCCCCCCCCCCCCCCCGCGGAGCGGGCCTCTCGGAGAGGGCATCTCCGTGTCGAGGTCCCTCCACTCCCTCCACCCGCTCCACCCGCTCCACCCCCACCGCGGCCTCGATAAGCCTCGTTTGCGTCCGCTGTCCGCTGTCCGCCTTCCCCCCCCCCCTCAGCTGTGCGGGTCGCGGGGGGGGGGGTCACGAGGCCCGGCATCGCGGTCCACGTTACGGATGCACGTGGGCGGCTTGCTCGCCGTCTCGTAGTCACATGCTGCACTGAGGGGGGGGGGGGGGGGGGGGGACATTCTGTCCTTTTCAGACAAGCAACACACTCCGTGTGCAGCAAGCCAGACGAGGCGATGCTATCTGAAATATGCCGAGTGAGCGGTTCCCCGTCTCTCCGCTTTTTGACAAAGAAAAGCAATTAGCGGGCGGCGAGGAGGCTGATGCTTCTCATTACAGACCTTTGACAGCTACGTACAAAAGGAGGAATTAAACCGGGGGGGGGGGGGGGGGGGCGGTTTGAGGACGGAG
This sequence comes from Pungitius pungitius, assembly GCF_949316345.1. Lineage (NCBI taxonomy): Eukaryota > Metazoa > Chordata > Actinopteri > Perciformes > Gasterosteidae > Pungitius > Pungitius pungitius. The sequence continues at coordinate 20,466,553 of NC_084906.1, read as the reverse complement.
CTATTTTATATCCACTACGTATTAACTTCTGTGTTGACTGTCCACGCCGCAGAAGACGAACACAATGAAGACACGTGACACATAAAGCCATAATGTGTCTTCATGCTATTAATGCTACTTGGGTGGATTTTAGTTTTTCATGGGTGGAGATTTGTTGAGGCCGTAGTTTGGGATCCTGTCAGGTTGGATCTCCTTGATGAACTGCAGCACCGGGGTTAAAAAACAGGGAAAAAGTGTAATATTTTACTGTTAATTTCCCATATGTTTAATATATTCTTTTCTACTGTTATAAACCATGAACAATGAAGAACGACGTCAAAGTCAAAACATGTGGTCACAATGTCCTGATGCTCAACTATTAAATTGACGGATGTTTTAAGCCTGGACTTCTGGGATCTTCAATCACGGCCGACGGCTTTGATGTTTTTTTCGTGGGAGAATCGAGCTTTAAGTTTCTTGTACAGCGACACAAATTGTCTGGTTTTTGGGGATCAAATATTCATAATAACAGTAATTAAATATACTTCATTTGTCCTGCACGTGAGTGGGAAATGTCTCTCTGTTTCGTTAGTGCTTCCAGTAAGATCCTCTCTGCCGACGTAGGTGATCACATGACACGCAGCATTAACACCTGTGAGCACGTATCTGAGGAGGTAACAGATCACGCAGCCAACAGCTGCCTCGGCCTTTGTGCTGCTGATGTTCAACACAATAGCAGGCCATTAAGGAATGTTACACACACACACACACACACACACACACTCTCACCTAAAAGTGCACACAGAAGAAGCCTTGGGAGGAGAAATGTGTCACCTCAGCAACAGGATCGTAAAGAGAAGTTTAGGAGAGCATTAAAACGGGACGTGTTGTCCAGAAGAGAACCCCTGCCATGGCGTATAATGTGTGTGTGTGTGTGTGTGTGTGTGTGTGTGGTAGCTAGTTACTTAGGTGATGGATCCAAGCCACAGGTAACTGAATACAAGCCTTGAAAGAGGAAATGTCGGCTCAGCTCGCTTCTGACGACCACCTCCAGTCTGAGGTTTTCACCTCTTCTGGACCTCCAGGACCTTCTGGGCTCCTGACCTTCATCTTTCCAGAGGTCCCTCCGAGCTCCGGCCCCCACCCATCACTGCCATCTCTATTACGCGGCCAGCCCCCCCCCACACCCCCCTCCCACCGTGGTCATGATAACGAGACGGCGCCGAAACAGATGTGAGCGAAAGTGAGACGAGTGCAGAGCGGGAAAAAGGCCGAGGTGAGCGGAAACTCTTCCATTCGTCAGGGGAGCACGACGCGGCGCTCTGTGGTCGCACGACGCGGCGCTCTGTGGTCGCACGACGCGGCGTTCTGTGGTCGCACGACGCCATCCGTGGGACTCCTGTCGGGCTTCCTCTCCGCTCCCTCGGCACAACTTTTCCAGTTGGAAAAACCAGGTGGTTGGCCTTAAAATAACCACAAACAGTCACACAGCCGTGCAACCGGACACTCTTCTTCTCCCCTCCACCGCTAGTTCTTCACAAACTCATGAAAAACTCCTCCTCCTGTATCTCCATTGCCGTTAGTTTTGGCGCTGAGCGAGACTCACACCGAGAAGAACCGGTTCCGTTTGCTGTGTCTTTCCAAGCTGCCGGTCCGGGGGGGGGTCACGCCACGTGCCGGTTCGACTTGTGGCACGCGCCGCTTTTCAATCACAGCGCCCCCCTCGGGTTCTTGGTCATTTCTTTCGCCGTTTCTCGGGCGCCGTTTGCCGTCACAGCTGGGTGCCCCCGGCTGACCTCTCTGCCCTCTGCTCAAATCATCTGTTTTTCCTCTGAGAACCTCTGGCTCCACGCGACCAGGAAGCGCTCAGCTTCTCCTCTTTCTTCCTGTCGACCCCACAAGGACCCACCGGCTGCGGGACCCTGTTGTGTGGCTTGTGTTTTCCCTGCTGAGGGGGGGGAGGTGTGTAATAAAGTCACCTTTTCTTTGCTTGTTTGAGCTGTCTCCTCCTCTTCCTCCTCTCCGCAGCACACGGGGCGATTCTTTTACGGGAGGTGACGGGAAAGGTCAGATCCAAAATCAATGAGGAAACGTCTCCGCTGCCCTAAAGTCTTATTTCTGCCGAGCCGCGATATGTCGGGGGGCAGCCGAGCGGGGGGAGGATCGCTGACACGACGGAAGAGGGAGCCTCGCATTACAGGTGCAATGGAAGAACGGTTCATCCGAGGCGAACTTTATACCCCTGAATCCATGAAACTCCATCGTGACAGAACGCCGCGTTCTTTCACATCGGCCACCGAGCGTGATGGCGGGATAATAAAAAGAAAAACCCTGTGAGCAAAGAGCCATAAACCTTTGTATTCATGAAGTACTTCATGTCCTTTGCACAAGTCCTGTCAATCATCATAAAGCAAAGGTTGAATGTCCTTTAAGCAAAATATTTACTCAAATGACAAGCGTTGAGGCTTCCTGTTTCTAAAGCGTTTTCACTCTAGTGAAGTCGTTGCCAAGATCCCGATAAAGAATTGCACCCGGGGGGGGGGGTAGAAGACATTAAAGATGGGTGGTTTCCTTACAATGCAATAAAGCCTGGCGTGTCTCTGTGCCTTATGGGAAACCTCGGGGGGGGGGGGGGGGGTCGGATGCTTTAATGTTGCTTTCCCTCTCCGCTTCCTCTGGCGCGGATATTACAGATTGGAAGCATGAAGCGAGTTCATAAAATCTCACACTGATTACGAGCAGCGTGGCCCCCGTGGCCCCCCGTGGCCCCCCGTGGCCCCCGGCCCGCTCTGTTCAGCGATGCCGATCCGCGGCGGTTTGGTTCCAGCGCGGCGGCCTGGTGCTGATTTCCACGGCTCGGAAAACGCAGACGCCATCTCTGGTTCTCCACTCGACCTGAACGCCTTTAAAGGGGGAGGAGTCAACGGGGGGAAGTCAACCATCTATCGTCCAAATAGAAAACAGAACCGACAGCGGGGGACTTTTCTTTTTATTTCTATTGAGAGAAGAATAACAAGAATTCATCAGAAATGAAAAGACTCGAGGCCTCCCGGTGGAGCCGAACGTGAACCGAAGGACGCGTCCCGACATGCATTGGGTGTCAGAACCTCACGCTTAGATGTCATCATCAAAGCGGAGCCACAACGACAGTCCACCTCGCCTGAGAGCGTATTTGTGAGTACTTGAGTATTTGCCTAGTGAGGTACACACCTGCTCTGGCTGCAGATTGAAAAAACAAGGTGTCACCCTGACGCTGTTACAAAAGGTGCCGGGAACGTCGTTGTGTTTTGGACGAATTCTTCGTCTCAACTGATGAAGGATCAGTGGAACGAGGAGGAATTTACGGGGGAAAGTTTTCCACCCAACAGTGTGTGAGATTAGAACGTTGTCTCTGAACCTCTGATCAGACTGATGCTGTCTGCTCGTACTGCTCCCATGAATCAAGTGTTTTCATTGCTGGAGCACCTACGGCATGTGACAGAATACATTGGATCACTCACGTGGACGTTAGATTGGCTAGCTAGCCGACTTGGCTATGGTCCACACGTAAGGTTATCTTGAGCTTATCTTACCTGTCATGTGTTTCATCCAGCGACTCAGAGACAGGGAGGATGAGACCTCGTTGTTCGCCCGTGGCTGTCGGAATCCAGGAGAAATTACGTTTCCTTCCAAGCCTAAAACGAATGATGTCAGAGGTTATAAATATAATTATATATATAAAAACATCAAAGCCGTTGGCCGTGATTGAAGATATATAAATATAATTGTGTAGCAGACTGGGTTGGTATCTGTGTGTGTGTGTGTGTGTGTGTGTGTGTGTGTGTAAACAACATCTTGCTCGGTCGAGTGAGGCAAATGTGTCTTAAAGCTGCATTCTGTGTGGTGACCAGCAGGGGGCGACTCCTCTGCTCCCATAGACGTCTATGAGGAAATGACTCTACTTCTGTGTGGTGACCAGCAGGGGGCGACTCCTCTGCTCCCATAGACGTCTATGAGGACATGACTCTACTTCTGTGTAGTGACCAGCAGGGGGCGACTCCTCTGCTCCCATAGACGTCTATGAGGAAATGACTCTACTTCTGTGTGGTGACCAGCAGGGGGCGACTCCTCTGCTCCCATAGACGTCTATGAGGACATGACTCTACTTCTGTGTAGTGACCAGCAGGGGGCGACTCCTCTGCTCCCATAGACGTCTATGAGGAAATGACTCTACTTCTGTGTAGTGACCAGCAGGGGGCGACTCCTCTGCTCCCATAGACGTCTATGAGGAAATGACTCTACTTCTGTGTAGTGACCAGCAGGGGGCGACTCCTCTGCTCCCATAGACGTCTATGAGGACATGACTCTACTTCTGTGTAGTGACCAGCAGGGGGCGACTCCTCTGCTCCCATAGACGTCTATGAGGAAATGACTCTACTTCTGTGTAGTGACCAGCAGGGGGCGACTCCTCTGCTCTCATAGACGTCTATGAGGAAATTACTCTACTTCATGACTTCATAACATCTAGAATAAAATATTTGTGCTAAAATAGCACAAATATTTTGTCAAACTAGTATTGTGAAATATGCACTGAGATTTTAGGCGTTTTTCTTAACGTTAACGAGGCGGCACTCAACACAACTTTTCACTGTTGAAAATACATGATCACAGCTTTTTAAAAATGTTTTCATGTGTCTCACATTCTCTTTTGCCCGAAATATCTGCTGTCGCGCAGCGTAACGAAATGAGATGACATGTTGGGAACAACGCCACCCGAGCGTTTTGAGGTTTACTCCCCCACGGTAATCCAGGCGGCGAGCAGTCGGTTCGATCAATTCACCCGGCGCTGTTGGGACAGAGAGAAAAAAAACACCAATTGCAGCGGATTGTTCTGGTGGCGTCTCAGTTTGGCGCGAGCGAACGCGGCGAGATTGCACGTTCACTGAGATGTGACGCGGTGCAGACCTCCCATGATCCTCCTCTATTGAATAAGCACATGTCTTCTGGGACAAGAAGATTGATGCCGCTCCCTCTGAACTCTGGGATATCCCTGTGCTTGGCTGGGAGAGATTGTAAAAGGGTTTGTGGGTAATGGTGGGGCTTTAGACGTGGGGGAGGGGCAATTCCCTTGCTTGTTAGGACCATTAAGAGGCATTATTAGACCTTTTAGCCCATCGAACCGTCAAAAACATGCGCGAGCGGCGTCCACGTGCGAGTCACTGAGGAAGAGGAAGAGGCATGAGGTGGTTTCACAGTCATCGGAACACAAACGGTTACTTTTGAAAAGGAATTTCAGTGGAAGATTACATTTGACATTATTCGGGAATATTGTCCTTTTTGGAATGATTCCGATTAATCATCGCATGTCGAGGGCGTCCTTGTTGGTCCGAAATTAATCTTCCCATGGATGAACTGTAAGAAGAGCTTCAAAGCGTCTCCTGACGCACCTCGTGAACCGAGCCATCCAACCGACCTTCACAGGACGGAGGTTCAGGTGGAGAAGGTGGAGCTCTGGACACCAGCTCACTGTATGCGTAAAAAAAGTGCTTCCCTGCATTTTTAAAAGATGATGTATCATGTACATGGACGGCTAACCGCCATAGCTACAATGATGATGTTATAGGTATAACCGTATACAATGTATACTACTACTTACTACTTTATCCTTCCTCGTCTTTGTAATACAAATACTACTTAATGCTGCCCATGATTCTGCTCGCTGTGTACAAGCTGCTGACAACGAGCGCTACAAGGACCTCCTTTACACTCGAGTCCCAAAGAGGCTCCATTTCAACGACAAACATCTGGATGACTGGAATTTAAATAACGGAAGAAATGAATGAGTGTGTTTGTGTGCACACAGACGATCGATGGCCCGAGAAAATGGTGCCATAACAACCCCAAACAAGACATGTATCAGCAGTTTATTGATTACAAATACATATGGCTTCGGATTGTGTGTGCAGTTTACAGCCCAATAGTACAAATAGGCCTGAGGGGGGGGGGTCACAATCTGTGGAGCAGACGACCCTCGAGACTCCAAAAAGGTTTAGTGCTTCTCTTCACTATTAGAATTACCTGCTTTGAGTTCATGTCTTTCCGCTCTCTGGGCTTTGGTGAAGAAATGACATTCCTTTATTGACAGTTTTCATGGACAATAATTTGATTGTTAAAGAAAGAGAGTATCGCGGTACTTTTGGGATTGGAGTACTTACCTGACACAATAATAAATATAGAATATAGAAGGTTGTCTGAATGGAGACTTTTCTGTCGTAGGGTCGGACCGTGCAGCCTCACGAAGGAGAGAGAAGATGTAATATCATCTGTGGAGTGAGAGAGGGTCATTAAGAATGCGTGTCACCCCCCCCATGGTATCATTCCAGTGGCAGTGGATGGCCTTCTTATTAGGCCAGCCGAAAGTGGAAAATGAGCACAATTCCCCCGTGCTGGGATTTATTCCACATCTCTTCCAATTAGCTGAGCTGCTGGAGATAATCACGTGGCGTGCGGTGGAGCTCCCGCAAAACCCGTCGCTGCTTCCTGTCTCGCTGCTTCCTGTCTCCGTTTCCACGGCCCGAGTCGCGCGCGTCGGACTCTTGTCGCGCTGGTAGGGAGCGGCGGCGGCGGGATCAACGTGGCGTCTCGGCTCGGGTAAATCCGGCTCGGGGCCCGTCCCTCGAGCCCCGCTCCGCTAAGTACTCACGTGCACTACCAAGAGTCTGGAGAAGTTCTGCATGTGTTGTCATTTATAGCGCTATCATCTTTAATAAGGGGGGGGGGGATTAGCGCCATCGGCTTTTTGATCCTATAATCCGCGCTCTTCGAAATCCCAGAAACTTTTTCGCCTTGCCTCCCCCCCCCCCCCCCCCCCCCTCTCTCTCTCTCTCTGCTGGGAAAGTTGACCTGTGAGGAAAAGCTCCCGACAGGTTACGGCAGTAATTCCCCACGCAGACGGGTTGGTGGGGGGGGGAAGCGGTGGGGGGGCAGTTGACCGTAAACGTGGCCGTCGGGAAGATGAGCCCGCGGGCTCGTACGAGGCCGTTGTCGGCGGAGATTAAAGGCCTTCATAAATACGCCCTCCTGTTTATAAGTGCGGGCCGTACATCACCATGTGATTCATGTCAAATACGGAAACATCCCAGCATGCACCTCTCTCGCTCTCTCCCTCTCCTAACCGAAACACTGGCACTAATTAACGAGCGAGGCCCCGTCTTTTGAGGTTGAGCAATGTTTTGAGAGAGCAAGGATAGACGCTTCAGTTCCTCCGGGTGGATATCAAAGCGAGTGTCGTTTTTTTTTCTCGTGAGGCACGTGCAGGTCGGAGTACACGCGGTAGATTTATCGCCCCCCCCCCCCCCCCTTTCTTCACCTACGCTGCATGACCGAAGAGGTTCATGGGTGCGTGGCTGAAGGAATCAGAGAGTCTTTGCTGGACAGAGCTTTTAAATCTGCACTGAGCGCTTGTAAAGCGTCCGTGTTTGATGTATGTGCTGTAATGGATTACAATTTGAAATCCTACATCACGCCGCCTTATCGCAGTGCGTTTGGCGCCCCTTGGGTTACGTGGAATGTGTGTTGACCTGAAGACAGGAAGTGAGAACGGGGGTTAGCTCGGGGAGACTCCTACAAAATGTAGTGGGCCGTAAAACATAAGCCTGCTCTTATACAAATACCTCAGTGAGAGATTTACAAACTTCAGGCTGGAGGAAAAGGACGCTCGGTTTATTTAAGATGCTTTTTATTTCACCCAAGCATTGCACACAGGAAAAATAGAGTCACCTATCCAGCTGAAGAGAAATTAAAGTTAGTTGGGATGGGTGATGGAAGCATCTAATGGTATATTTGTTGAAATTATCTTTACATCCAACAGCAGTCTTTGATTAAGTTGCTCGGATCCAGAAATATAAAAGACATCAGGAAATCAGTCTATTTTATGTGGAATTATGCATTTCTGTTCTACTACATGTCCATGTACTACTACTATATGTCCATGTACTACTACTACATGTCCATGTACTACTACTACATGTCCACGTACTACTACTACCTGTCCATGTTCTACTACCTGTATATATACTAACACCTGTCCTGGGGGACACGACTACATAGTATAGCAATTGGCGGTTACTTTGATTTAGGTTTAGCAATAAAAGCCGAACCTGTTCTCAGCAAAAATGGAGTGAGTTTATGCTGAAGGAAGGTGGAACACTCGGTCACACGGCCTTGTTTGTCCAACACGTTTTGTTATTTACGAGGCTGCATTCCAGGGTTTTCGCCGCTCACCTTCAACACAAGGGAATTAGATAACGGCACTGGGTTTTTGCTCAAGAAGGCAGTGCATACACTTGTCACTTTGGCAACACTGAATTGTGCTCTTTTTCAAAGCCACCGTCCTATTCCTTACGTCATCACCCTGAAACAGGGAGCGGCGTCGTTGGCACCATGTTCATCCCACTTCAGGGCTGAACATGAAAAACACACAGAATTCCCCGGTGCTTTTGTTAAACGTCAGGTCTAGAAAGAGAAAAAGCTTCAGGACTTGACTGTCTCTGCGTGCCACCGTGAGGATTCGTTTGTTGAGTTGCAGCATGTGATCCATCAGTTATCAGTTATCCATCAAAGTGTAAGGAGCCGGTCCACCTCCAATCCGCTGCATCCGTTCAACGGTAATCCCAAAAGAAACCCAGTTGTTGGACTGTGTGACAATCGCAGCGGTACCGCAACAATGTAGCGTAACAACGTACCGCAACAACGCACCGCAACAAGGTAGCGTAACAAGGTAGCATAACGACGTAGCGTAACGACGTACCGCAACAAGGTAGTGTAGCGACGTAGCGTAACGACGTAGCGTAACAACGTACCGCAACAAGGTAGTGTAGCGACGTAGCGTAACGACATAGCGTAACAACGTAGCGTAACGACGTAGCATAACGACGTAGAGTAACGACGTAGCGTAACGAGGTAGCATAACGACATAGCATAACGACGTAGCGTAACAACGTACCGCAACAAGGTAGTGTAGCGACGTAGCGTAACGACATAGCGTAACAACGTAGCGTAACGACGTAGCATAACGACGTAGAGTAACGACGTAGCGTAACGAGGTAGCATAACGACATAGCATAACGACGTAGCATAACGACGTAGAATAACGACATAGCGTAACGACGTAACAGTCAATGCAAGATTGTAGCAAGATAACTTTGCGATCACGTTGAGTGTGACTATGCCTAATCACATAAGTTAGTGGCTCTTCACATTCCAGGGGACACGCTCTGCTTGGCGCTGGTACCACATCACTTGCAGAATTCATGGTTTTCCACACCGTCGTGCATCCTGTCGACTGCGCTGGACGGTTCAGACATTCTTTCTCACGGTGCGCTGTCAACAAGACGATCATCCTGCAGTGGATCTGTTCAAGAAAACACAGTCTGTTCTTTTGTCTTTAAGCTGTAAGTGAAGCGTTGCGAGGTGAACATAACCAAAAACAATGAAAGCATTTATCTCATAAAACATCCCAGTTTGGGGGTCAGAGACAAGCAAAGCTCTGCTTTCCTCCATTTCCCCTCATATATTTCTGAGCTTCTCCTACAAATCTCTTTCACCCCCCCCCCCCCCCCCCCCTCCTTTAAACTCTGCTGTGTTGGTGCGGTTCTCTCATGACATTTCTGTAATCAAAGCCAAATGGTGTATCCCTCTATTAGCCCCGCAGCTGCCTGCATTTAATTCCATAGAATCAAAGTGTCCCGTTCAGCTGCTGGCCGTCAGCTACCAAAAAGACATTCGTCACAACGGAGATAAAAGAAAACATTTACGACCAGCGGAGATGTTGCGGATGTTGTTTTCACAGGGCTCAGGCTACTTTAGGAAAGAAACATGAACAAAAACAACCCAAAAAGTTGCAGATAATACATCAAGAGCGGCGGCGGCTTTCTGCTGGAGCCACACAGTGAAGCGTCAGAGTCGACTGGTGGGAACAAACCCCGTCAGACACCAATTTAAGAGCTTAACATCTCCTAAGCTGACTTGTGGAAAGGGCCTCAGTGTTACTTGATATTCTGCACCCCTGTGTCATAGGTTCCTCCAGATGGGCTTTCTTTTATTTTTTTTTCACCAAACCTCGTGACCTTTAGAGAGCAGCGGCGGTGTGTGATCCCGTGAACCAACGTCGGGGGGGGACAGGCTTGTTTTTGCTTTCGGCCCCTTCGTGTTTTGACCGAGCTGCACGTGTGCCGCTGACTTTCTACATGAAGGAACTCATCAGTGACGCTTATTGAGGCAGATAAAGAAAAGCGGTGCTTCAGCCTCTCCGCCGCTTTAAAATCCCATCTGGTAGTTTTGAGGCGGCGTGTTCGGGCATCAAGAGATCGTACGAATGTTTGCGCTGCTCCGCTACGCCACTTATTTCTCCTTTTCTTTATCGGGCCTCGTCACATCTGAGGAATACATGAACGCAGGGGTTATAGGACAGAAAAGCACATCACAGGAGGCCTGTCTCTCAGCATGAAATACATTTGTTTTCACAAAAAGAGGCGTAACATGAAACTTTCCAGCCTCTTAAATCTGTCTGACTGTGGGCAGCTGAATTCCACTGAGCGAAACTAGTTACATTTCTTTGGATGCTGGTTTTGGTGTTTGATGCCGCGAGTGAAATGAAACCAAACTGATCCCATTTCTGGAAAATATTTTACAATGAAATCGATATTATTTCTTCACGATTTCTCCTTTGGCTCACAAAATCCACTCTGGTCGTTGGCGGCGGCCGCGGTGAGGCTGACTCACCCCCTCCCCGTCCCCCCCCCCCGTCCCCCACTACCCCCCTACCCCAGAGACACGAGGACTAAAACACTTCAGCTCGAATTTACTGCCACCATGAAACTATTCCCAAGTAATTACGAGCCATTAAGTGAAGGGTGGGATCGTCCTGTCGCTGGTGCAGCGAAAAAGTCACTCCACATGAGGGCTGATTCCAGGAGACGCTGCGACACACACACACACACACACACACTGGATCTGTGATGGCTAATGTGCACCAAGGCTGCTTAACATTCCAGCATGGATACATGTACAGTTAAGTACACACACACACACACACATCGGTGGAGCAGCGCAGCAGAACCCGTGAAGCGCGATGATTTGGTTCAGCGTCGCATTAAAGGAACTCGCTCATCCTTCAGTCTGAATGAGGGCATTAAACGCGCCGCGCGGGGCTTTAATACTCGCACAGATTATCGAAATGAAGACGTGGCTCCAGAGTTCGAGCACCTCAGAGACCAACAACTCGGAGAGATGCTCCCGACCGGACCGAGTGAACGATGCAGCCGATGCTGGGTGTGGGTCCACTTGGAGACGGATGAGTCGCTCCGCAGTTTAAAGAACGCGATTAAAACGCAGTGAAAAAGAAATCATGGTAATCACAAGAAGCAGAGAGTCGACCAGAGAGGAGGCCACCAGCGTAGATCAAGTCACACACACACACATGCACACGCACACGCACACGCACACACACACGCACTCTCACTACAGTGAAAGTGCTGTGAGGAACGCTTCTGCCTCTGCAGTCCGACCAAACCCTTCTTCTTCTTCTTCTACGCCCTTCTTCTTCTACGCCCTTCTTCTTCTTCTACACCCTTCTTCTTCTTCTTCTTGTTCTACGCCCTTCTTCTTCTTCTACACCCTTCTTCTTCTTCTTCTTGTTCTACACCCTTCTTCTTCTTCTTCTTGTTCTATGCCCTTCTTCTACACCCTTCTTCCTCTATGCCCTTCTTCTTCTTGTTCTACGCCCTTCTTCTTCTTCTACACCCTTCTTCTTCTTCTTCTTGTTCTACGCCCTTCTTCTACACCCTTCTTCTTCTATGCCCTTGTTCTTCTTCTTTTACGCCCTTCTTCTTCTTCTTGTTCTACGCCCTTCTTCTTCTTCTTCCTCTACGCCTTTCTTCTTCTTCTTCTTCTTCTACACCCTTCTTCTTCTATGCCCTTGTTCTTCTTCTTTTACGCCCTTCTTCTTCTTGTTCTACGCCCTTCTTCTTCTTGTTCTACACCCTTCTTCTTCTACGCCCTTCTTCTTCTTCTTCCTCTATGCCCTTCTTCTTCCTCTTCTATACCTTTCTACTTCTTCTTCTCAGTCCTTAAAAATCCGTTTTTTATGGTCCTCTAACCCTTTAACAGCGGATCACATTAAACAGGCTTTTCTTGTACTCTGTTCTATTTGAGTTTGTTTTTTAATATTCTTTTGCCTCTTTAATCAAAGTCAAAGTACCACACATTCCACACAGTGAGCTTAAATGCTGGAGCGGGTCTCACTGAGTGTGTGAGTCTAGCGGTTAGGAAGGGGAGGAAACAAGGAAACGAAGCAAACAAACAGGAGACATCGCTTCGTGTCAAACCAAAAGCCACAGAACCAGGTCTCCAGTAAAGACTCACATTCTGTGTTACACTTTACGGATTTGTTTTATCATTCTCTTATTTATTTGTTCATTATATTTCCATCCTTGCTGTGTGTTCACTGTGATCAACACTAATCTGTTTCTGATTGTAATTCTTCAGACATTTGTAGGAAAATGCAAAGAAATACAGTTTAATGATCTGTCAATATTAATATTAAAGAGGTTACAATGTGTACGTGTATATGTTGTACTATGTATTAGATTCTTCCCCCAATGGACTGAAACGCTCTGCTTTGCTTCAGCTAACAATCCCTCAATGAAGTGTTTTATGGATGTGAGACCCGGTGATGACGCAGAATGATGATGATGATGATGATGATTAGCATGTGTCTGACGTCTCAATGTTCTGCTCTCTGCAGAGTAAACTATTGAGCCTCCTTTGTAAAGTGTATAATAGTTTACACTTTTAACTTGTCAAATTAACCGTGGATGGGTCTTTAGTTTAGAATGTCTATAAATTCACGTTTAATGGGAACAAAACGTATTTTTCTTCGTTTTTATGTCTTTTGTAGTGACTTAACTGTGACATAACTATGAAATTAAAAATTAGACAGCATCCAAAATAAAAAACACACTTTTAATTTTCATTTCATTCAGGCTGCTTTGCTTTCTTGGGGAGGGGGGGGGCTACCTCGCATATGTAAGGATTCTTGGCAGGACAACAGCGGACCTGCAGGCTCTGATGGTGCAGCAGGGAGGGCCCCCCCCCCCCCCCCCCCCCCCTTCGTGAGCCCGCCCCCCCTGCTGGTCGCCCATGAATGTGGCTCTAATTGAATTCGATGGAGATAAACAAGTGTTAATTGGGAGGATAACGATGACCGCGGCCAGCTATTCAGAGGCCGAAGCGGGAGGGGGGGGGGCCTCCGGCCCACAGCAAGCCTGTTCTTCCCGGCAGGAGGGGGTCTGTGAGAGTGTGTGTGTGTGGGGGGGGGCTCTACAGTCCTTTGTGCTTCTTTTCTTTTGGAGGAAGCAATAAAGCAATAAAAGGCCACAGTAGAGGAGTCCTCTGGGAGGGGGGGGGGGGGGGGGGTCATAACCGCTAACGACAACTAGGCCTGTGTGCGTGTGTGTGTCTGTGTGCATGTGTGTGTGTCCGTGTGTGTGTGTGTCTGTGTGTGTGTGTTCACCTCCCCAGAGCAATACTTTTTTGACTTGATTTAAGTTTTCATGATGTGAATGCAAAGCAGGTTTGGGCATAAACACGTATCAATTATTAAACATGTCATCGCACACACACACACACACACACACACATTATATACAGGATATGAATTAGCCTGTAGGACCTTTGCTTTGGATATTAACTTTTTTTCTTTTATTGCAATCCCAGCATTAATATTTCAAGTACTCGGTTTATTTCTCTTCGATGTGTCGTACTTTCTTTATGAGATAATATTCAGAAATGCTTTAAACTCTGAAAACACCCCAAAGTGGAGTTGATTTTAGTTTTTTGTTATCTCTAGTTTTGACACACAAAAAATGTTTGGGTTGTAATAGTAAAGACAAACAAATCAATGTTGCAGACTTTTTTTATTCAGGGGGAAATACCATTTGTTTACATACAAGAATAATGGCACAATGTCCATTCTTTTTCTTATTGATTCTCCTTTTTTCACAGAAAATATTCATACGGAACAAATAAAGAATCCTAATGACTCGTCCAGTCGAGTGTACGTCCGAAGGAGACTTCTGACTGAACTTCCCTCAAGTCGTCCTCTAGTTTCCCGTCCTGACATGAGACCATTAACATCGTCCTCCGCCAGGCGGCTCGCTGAGGAACGCGTTCTCATCCTGCTCCTCCGGTGCCGCGGGGGCCCGGCAGCACCACTCAATCACCGCCGGCGTGACCCTGGACTGTGGCGAGGGTTCAAAGCCTGCGCATCACTCAGGAGAGTCCGCCCGATCACCCCCGTGCCCCCCCCCCTCCCCTCCTCTGCCCCCCTCCCTCGCTGGCATCTGTCTTCTCTTCATATATCACAGGTGAGGGCTCACCATGAAATGGGATTGCTCTGCAGGGAGACGGGTGCTTCCACTTCCACCATTAAACCGGATTCAGATGCTCTGCTCTCCATAAGTGAGTGATGGACACCCCCCCCCCCCCTCGCTGCCCCTTGTTATCTACCAACATACTGAATGAAGGAAGTGGACTCGGCCATCTTGGAATATCGCCAATGCCATGTTTGTTTGTTTTTGCCAATCAGTGAACAGAGGTTTCTGTTGTCGACCTGTCAATCACACCAAGCCCCGCCCTAAAGCGTCCCCTGCTTTATGGTCGGTTTGGTACTAAATGGACATCATGCTGTATTGAAGAAGACTTGAGACAGAAGTAGAGTCGTTTTCTCATGGTGGACACTTAACTATTGAGTATTTGCAGCACATCACCCCCCCCCCCCCCCCCCCTCCCTAGAACTCACAGAGACATGACGTCCTCTCCATAATGTGTGAGACCACGCCGGAGCGTCGCTAACGCTCCACTGGTCTCGCGGTGCTAAAAGCCCGAGTCCCAGGGTCCAGGTCGACAGGAAGGACCTTCACGGCTGAGAGGACGACTCTCCGAAGGATTCAACTGAACCTCGGAGCTCTACGTCTGAAGCAAAGACTTTGTTCAAAGTTGAGTAGATGTGGAATCATATGGATCAATTCAGCAGATAAATGAAGCCGTTAATGTTAAACTGTCTTTTGTGTTACTGTAAAAGCAGTTGAGAGAGTAGAGAGAGAGTCGTTTTTAAGGAAATTAGTTGAAGTGATCCAAAATTTCAGCAATGTTTTCTTTCGAGAGAAATGAAAACATTTGTTTTAATACTTTGTCCATCTTTTTCTCAAAAATTCCATAAAAGTTACCATTGGAGAAGACCTAATTTGTACCTTCAAACATAACATTTAAGAAAACTTGTAATACTAAAAACATTCCTCTAATTGTCAGTAATCAGATCGTGAGGTTTCCTACTCTTTGACCATCTTCACCTGTAGTGTCTTCAACATGTCGGTCATGTGACTAAACATTTTACAGAGGCTGTAACTACTACGTGTATAAATAAAAACATGGAGGAAATTGATAATGTCTTTTGACAAGAATTTTGAACCTGGCCTTATTCAATGTTGACATTTCTTTACTGTAATTAGCACAAGTCCATGTCTCATTAGCATTTATTAAAAAATCATTTGAGAAACCTTTTAATACTCATTTTAAGCTTGACCTAAGTGAATGGTTTTGTTTTGTTTCCACACTGAACAGAGGCCTATTCACGGTAACAATGTGGCGTCACATGTAAAAAAGTCCAAAATGCATAATAATGACTCTTTACTCATCACTCCCATGAGATTGGGTCGGGCTGAAACGCAGTGATGTCATCACGGGTCGCCTGCAACATGCATGATGTCATGTCTGTCGAGGTTCCACGTGGTGAAAAAAGGCTGCGACTTTCTGTGTTCTGGAGATCCTGCCAGCAGTGAACACACTGAACCTGCAGAGTGTGTGTGTGTGTGTGTGTGTGTGTGTGTGTGTGTGTGAGTGTGTGTGTGTGTGTGTGTGTGTGTGTGTGTGTGTGATGACGTAGGGAAGCGGTGATGGCAGAGCTCCCTTCACAGGTACAGGTCCCCTGGAGAAGTGGCCATGTGTTGAACATGAAGTGTTCCAGAACTGTTAAATGAGTCCTGCACCAAACTCATTCCACTCCCCATGTCGTCACTCCGGTTCAGCCACGTTTGATCTCCTGCTGACCCCCCCCCCCCCCAATTAAAGTGTCACCCCCAAACCAACAAGTATGGGGGTCTTTTCATGTGAGTTCTTGAGTTCAACGTATTGTGGCTACTGACGGCCAACTGGGGAGAGCTCTTATTATAGAGCAGCTGTTAGCCTTTCGGTTAGCCTCTGTGTAGCTCGGGCTATACACTATCGCTAATGACGTCAATGGGAAATTTAAATACACCGTTTGACAGTGATGGACGCGATGGCGGTGAAGGAGGCGCTCGCTGTTCTGACTGTGTGTAGAGTCCACGAGCAGCACAGTATTGCGGAAGACTTGAAACTAGAGACTGAGACCATGAACTCACGTTGAGTCATTTTCTCATAGACTTCTATGGGACCAGAGGAGTCGCCCCCCTGGTGGTCACTACAGAGAATGCAGCTTTAACACACTTTTCAACAAATCAAAATCAAGATATTTAGATTTTTATATCCAGGTTTATTTAGTTCATAAGTAAAAAGCTCAGTTATTAGAGTTTTATACATTAACGGGGACAAGGTTCACGGTATTTAAGTATGTCCGCTGAGTACAGACACTAGTAGCATTGATGTAAACAGGGAAAAACAATTTGAAGTATTTACTCAAAGTCTTAGTCTTTTAGCCTGGAGAGCACGTGGAAGCCTAGCCGGCGACGACAGGAGCTGTGTTTGTGTATCTTACTCTAACTCGGGGCCACACAGAGGGGGGGCTGGGGGGGCTCCTCCTGACATGAATGAAAGCCGACTGGATGACAGACGCTAACGGCGGCACCTTGTGTAAACACGCCCATCGAAGACAGCGTCAGTCAACACCCCGGATCACACCGCGGCCTTTCAGTCCAGTCAGGAATCCTTCATCTCTCCTTGGGAGGAGCTTCAGCCGGGGGGGGGGGGGGGGGGGGGTGGTGATACCATAAGAAGCCTCATCATACGTCCATATATCAGCCCCTTCATGCATCACTCATGGTCATCAGGTGGGAATCCCTGTGTGCTGTCTTATTGCTGAATCGAGAAGGATCATCTGCTCACACATCACACCATGTGTTGTGTGTCTGAATGGGTTGAAGGCTGTGAACCCGCGTGGCGCGCTCTCTGTTCGTAAACTCTGTTGTTTGGTCCGGACGTGGGCTTCCGATGATGTCATTGCGGGCAAACGCCACCACAGACCACAACTGTGTCCACGCAAACCAGATGAGACGATACGAAGGCTATTTAGACTTTCATTGAAAGATGGTTTGGGAGCATAGACTAACAGGTATGTCTGAGCTACATAAATACAGTGTGGTGGAGGCTAAAAGTGCACATGTGATTTCTATTGTTGGACCTGGCACGGTTTTGTCTCGGATCCTTTTTCACTGGTGGACCAGTACAGCTGGTCCTTTGGTGCGGTTTATGCAGAGAGTAAAATCACACGTTTTATATATTTATAGGTCGTTCTCCTGCAGCTTCGGTGGCGGGAACCTCTCCCCACGGAGGGTTTTATTGTGTAACATGACGATTTTCTGAAAGAGCCGGATACCGTCTTGAGATCTTTCCCAACAGCTTCATCTGAGACACTTGTCTTATATTTTCACACAAGTGAAAGGCTGTGCGGCTTGGCGTTTATAGCTCGCTTTAAAAGGCCCTTACAGGTTTTTCTAGACTGTATTAATAAAATACTAGCATCTCCATTGGAACACAGAGTTATTGGTCGCGGTAATCATTCCTTCTGCCCATGCTGGCCTGTAAAAAGATCGCTTTAATAGTCGGTTTTCTGTGTGAAATTTCGGGCAGAAACCGGCCGGTTCAGGGACGTTTCTCTCTACTGACCACCGGGGGGCGACTCCTCCGGTTGTATGGACGGCTTTATTGTCGGAATATAGAGACGCTAAAAGTAAAAAATCATCAAAAGATTTATTCAAGCAACACTTCTCTGTCACAGAAGTCCAGACATTCCGGGGGGGGTTAAGGTTAAGTGCCTCAGCAGTCGTGGAGGAGGAAGGGAGGGAGTTACTCATTCGGCCGTTTTCGCGGCCAAATTTCGATCGGGGTGCCAGCCTGAAACGGCCTCCTCGCTGCGGCGCCGCTGGCATGCGGCCGCGCGCGTCCAAACAAAAACACTGACATTCCTGAGCCTCCGGGGCTCCTCCGCCGCACGCTCGGCTCAGATATACGATCCAGTGCTTATTAAACAGAGCTTACGTGTAATTAAGCCTCCCAGAAGGGTTTAGCTTTAAGCCTCTCTCTCTCTCTCTCTCTCTCTCTCTCTCGGTACGTCGCCCTAAAAAAAGTGAAAAGTAATTGGCTTCATAATGTGCCACGGAAATATGTTTGAGAAAACCAGGGCCGGTGTGGAGAGCGTTTGTGCTGCAAGTGAAAGTGCGGCTCCACTGGGGAGGGAAACCTTCAGCTGCGTTTAGCTCTTTGGAGTCATTGTGGAAACAAAAGTTTCACTCTTTTGTAGCGGCGAAGGTCCCACGGCTCAGACCTGACGTAGCAGGCAGAGGTGCACAGCTGTGCAGTGGAGGGCAGGAAGCCAGGTGTGCCCCCCCCCACTCCCACTCTCGAAGCCCGCTAAAGGCCTCCCGACACCTCGCCGTGGCTAATAGCTTTTCACGGAAACATCTGGCGGACGACAGGTCTTATTCTCCTCTTTCTTGCCAATTAGTGTTGCACTGCACACACACACACACACACACACACACAGACACACACTCGGTCTCTGTTCTCAACCTGCCGGCTCCCGCCAGGTTGGACAACCAGGCAGCGCAAAAAAAACCCAACATGAAACGAAACCAATTTAAAAAGAGCTAATCTACCCGCTTTTTGACATGGAAGTTTATTTTTACAGTCTTCAGCTGGACGTGCTTGGAGTGTGTGTGTGTGGAAGCAATCAGGAAACACACACAGAGGGAGAGAAATTATGTCTAAGGTCTCAAAATGTCACTAAGCCCGGAGGATAAACTGCAGAATTCCATAAAGACCCCCATTGAAGCCGGTGGTGATCCGACTGCTCGGGCAATTGCCTCCTAATGGATGTGGCATTTTGTTTTTATTTGCGATAGAGGGAGGGGGGGGGGGGTCACATTTGGTCATCAGCCACTTCAAAGAGCGCCGTTGTACAGAGTGAACTGAAGAACCGTTCGTTTTTTCATTCATCGGGCCTGGAAGAGTTGTCCCGGTGCCACGGGCCTGGAACCATCTCGTCCATACCTTTGTGATGACGCTGCCCCCGCAGCCATGTTTGATTCGTGGGTTTAGCTGGGATCACAAGGGGAAAGAGAGGTCTTAAATAAACTCTTTGCAGCCAGACTCTCCGTGTACCGTGTTGGGAGTTGGGAGTGTCTGAGCCAGTACCCCCTGGCGGAAGGTTCGGATGGGTTAGATGGACCAAAGTCTCGTGACACTTTGTCAGATAAAGAGGACATTTCTTTTACATTGACGCATTGCTCCCCTTATGGGTGTCGGTGGGTGTCGGCCATCTGGACCAGGTGGCTCAGCGCTTTAATCTGGCCGCTCAGCCGATAGGGGGAGGGGAGGAGGGGGACGGGGGGGGTCGGGACCAGCAATCTCAGGACTCGGCGCCGGAGATAAAACAAGCGTCCCGTGTCACCACGCGGGAGAGATAAAACAAGCTCCTCTTCACAGATCGTACATCAACGTTATACCCTCTGACGCCGGGAGCAGCAGTGCGTGCTGGGTAGATGACACCCCTCGGAAGATGGATCTCTCTAATGGGAGGAGCGAACACATAAATTATCTGGGAAGTTGCTTCCAATTTACCTGCCTGAGATATTTTTATGTTTATTTTGGATTTATTTCGCCAGCTTGAGAAAGATATTTTAAACAAAACACATCAGTATCAGTTAACCTTGGAGGAATTCGTCAAAGGGCGTGTGTGACAGTGACATGTCATTATCCTGCCGTGGGAGCTTACCTCATCGCACACTTCATCTTGAAGTCAAAACAAATCCTTCTTATGTGTCTCATCGCTGCGAGGCAGCAAGCTGAACGGACCATCTTCAGAAGACCTCGACAAACTGTGGCGAGGAGACACATGAGCTGTAAAAACCTTCTCTCAGTAGAGAGGTGAAGGACCTCCACGCCGAGATCAATCATTTGCTTGGATTCTGGTTAGTAGTATTTAGTTTAGTTTAATTAACCAGACATCTAAAAAAGTAGTTTATTAATAATGTGGGATTTCATGTGACACAGTGGAATTAAATATGTCAATTAAATCTTGAATTCTCTGAAGTGACCAACAGGGGGCGACTCCTCTGGTCCCATTTGAAGTCTATGAGAAAAGGAGTTCTTTTCTTTTGATTTATTCCCTCAGTAAACATTGTAAACATGAGTTTATGGTCTCAGTCTCTAGTTTCAAGTCTTCTTCAACGCACTATGATGTTCATTTAGTAAATGATGGTCTATTTAGAGTCAAACAGACCATGAAGCAGAGGATGCTTTACGGATGGACTACATTGGCAGGTCTCTTCTAAAGACGTATCTGCATCACTCCAGATATGGACACTGCTGTTCACTGATTGCAAAACAACAACATGGCCACTGGCGTCCTCCAAGATGGCGATGGCAAAATCTCCAAATTTGTGGATTCAAAAGTTTGTTCTCGTATGAAACAAGCTGGAGCCTCCTGTCGTCCTCCTCTCCTCTACACCAAATGTGGTTCCCATCTTCTTGTACATGGTTTATATTTCCACTCTGTGAGCTGCATGCTGTTGTGTTCAGATGCCCTGTCAGCTTGTGGGGGGAGGGGTGGGGGGGGGGGGGTCTGTTTATTTGGAGAACTGGCCCTCAACACGGTCTCAACAAGCTCCCAGTCAAGTGCACCGCGAGCTTTAATTACTGTCTGAAATGAGGCTCCATTAAAATGAATGACCTTCATTAAAGCCGTATTAAGGGACAGATGCCTTTGCTGGTGGGGGGAACATGCCGCAATGGGAGGGGGGGGGGGCAGGGCACTTGACCAGACGTACAAGTGCTTAAATAAACAGGTTTTTCTTTCCCTCGTTCTCTTCGAAGCAAATCCCAGCTGAGACCGCCATCAGATTACAAGCACCTGGCGCTGCGTCCCGCTCGGCCCACACATTCTAATCATCGATGAAATTCATTTATATGTTGCGATAATTGTGCCCTAATTGTTTCTTTGAAGCGGGACCGAGGCCGGCAGCATCTGGCTGACATGTGTCCGGGTGCTCGTGAGAGCGGCGTGGAGGAGAGAAACGTGGGCCCCGATGGCCTCTGTCATCGTTCACTTAGCTCCGAATGAGCCCCGAGCTCCGAGGTAGCGGCGCCGAGCCGGCGGACCCAACCCGGCTGGAGGTGCGCCGCTCGGCTGCAACATGTTCTACTCTTTAGGAATCCAGCAGCTGGGCTCCTCATCTCTGGTTGTACTGAGCGCTCCATGTGGCCCACAGACCTGGTGGCGGTGTGATTCACATTCATCACTGTGAGATCAAGTTCATGATAAATATAGCCATAGTTCATGAAAATTCTCTCTTTAAAACAGTCACCAAGATCATCTCAAACCATGCCAAAAGTATAGTGCAACCATATTTTAGTTACCATCACCACGGCGGCACTAACTGTCACCACACACACACACATACACACACACACACACACATAGACACACACATGGACATAAAAACACAATCTGGGGTTTACAGGCTCGTGAAGCAAAGTTCTTCTGTGGATAAGGGATGCACATGTGCATGTGTGTGTCTGTGTGTCTCTCTCTCACACTCTCATGTCGACTACAAGGCACATGTTGTCACTGCAGCACACACACACACACACACACACACACCGGGCAGCAGTCATTCCCGTGTAAACACCCCGTCCCACCCCCCCCAAGAAGTGTCCAAAGACACAAACACAGGTTGCCATTGAGGAGATGATTATTTTTCTCTTTCTCGTCTTGAGTGATATTCCCATTCCCGCTGAGAGCCTGTCAGTCAGAACCCCCCCCCCCTCCCCTCACCCCCGCTCGGCCGCGCCCACCTCGTCATTGAGTGTCGTTGATGCTGACATGTCACATCTGGAAGCTCTTCCCTACATGTGCTGCGTGGACATTTCTCCGCTCACGTTCCCAGGAGGCCTGGTAGTGAAGCTCCTGTAATGATGTGAAAAAAGGAGCCTGAGATCCCCCCCCCCCCCAAATGTAACACGATCAGTTTCTTCAAAAGGTGGGAGAATAAAGGGACATGAAAATGGGAGCAATTTGCTAGAGTCTTTAACACCTCGTTTGTTCCGAGGGGCTCTGTGTCTACGGTCAGAGACGTGAGACCTATTTGGAGATGACATGGATGAAATGCCGCGTGGCATGTGTGTAATAGCACAGCATCCCACTGCAAGCCTGCACTTACTGTGGAAAATAATACCCAGTCGCCCGATTTCTTTTGCTAGTGAACGTTCCTGCAAACCGCAGGATAAGTTCAACGTGGACGAAAACAAATGCAATCTCTCTCATTTGAGCCTCTGATCGCGCTCGCAGAAACGCACAATGCCACGAGGAGAATGCCACTGAAGAAAACTCCTTGGCGAAGGTTGGAAGAAAGACAACGAGGCGACACAACGTGACCACGTGGCCATAAAATGTAATTATACAACGATGAGAAACAGCAAAAACTACTCAGCGGGTTTGTGTTTCAAAGCAAGATAAACGTTGCTTTTGGTGTCACGCGGGACACAAACCGATGTCTGCAGGTGAAGTGAAACGTTTAACAAAATGTACAATGCTGAATGTTTTGCCGTTTGTGTCAGCGCGCTCCGTTACAGCGAAGCATTAATACGTCTGAAGGGTAAATTATGTCATGCACGGTGAGTTATCGTTGCTCTCAGGCCAGATGTTGATGGAGTGACATTGTGAGGTGATGTTTCACCAGCACAGATGTACTACACATCGTACTGTAAGGTACACAGCCTGGGACAGCACACACACACACACACACACACACACACACACAGACACACACAGGCCAGCCCATTGACGAAGGGAAGGATGATCTGCTTCCAGTTAGGGTTGCGCATTGATCCCGTTCGGCTCGCTGTACAAAGAGAGGGATCCAATTTCAGGACGTGCTTTTAATGAAACTCAAACTGGAACACGTTTCTGATTGGAGAACAAAGACGGAGAATCCAAAGCTGTTGCCGAGGTGACCGGGGCAAAGCGTGCCCACAGCTCCAAACACCGGCTCCTCGCAAAGGGATAACTCCAAACAAGGCCCCATGCCGAGCATCCTGTTCCCGTAGTTATTCCTCTGATATCTAGGATTACAATTTGTTTTGAAAACTCGATGGCATATTGATAAACTACGACGCAGGTCGCCAATGACTTCCAGAGATGTAGAGGCCCGAAAACTGAGGCTACCGAAACCTCAGAGAGACGTTTCTGAAACCAGTTGAACGGACGGAATCTCAAGCACATGTCGTCTTTTGCAGGGCATCAGGAAGGGGAAATGTGTGGGGTGAATGAAGCTCTTTGTTTGATGACAAGTTGTTTCCACCATGAAGGTATTACGTAGTGAGTTGAAACGTCTGAAGAGTTGCTCAATTTTGTTGGTAAATCATTCCATTTGTTTTATTGCAGAGTTAGAAGAGAAGAGTTATACCTCTGGCATTTCTCAACTTTTATTTCTAAAGACAGCATGCTTAGCATTAGTACACAAAATCTGCATACCAGCATGTCTAAAATGTGCCAATAGACATTCTGATTTAACAACATATATTCTGATTTAAAAAAAGATATATTTTTTGCTCAAAAAAACACAACTGACATTTTCTTTCAAGACATTTTTGACTTAATATTTGTTGACTACTACTTACTTTTTTTTATACCTAAATCATTTATAATTATTTTTCAAAAAATTCTTTGACCTAATAAATTTCATTTAAAAAATAAAATATCCCAAAAATATTTTGACCAAATTTTTTAGAATAATTTTTCGAAAAAACTTACCTAATATTTCAGACTTTTATTTCAAAATATTTTTTAACCTAACATTTTTTGCTTTTTTCCTTAACATTTTTCGGCCCGATGTTTTTTGACATTTTACCAACACTACAAAGGCCGCTGTGTTCGGTGGTCTCCGAGCCCGGCCTGCACCTGTGGACTGCACGGCAAGCCGTAGCAAAAGGAAAACAAATACAGTCAATAACAGCCTATCGGTTTAATTGGGCTTAAGAGTGGTCTCGCTCACTTGCCGTGGAGAGCTGAGGGGTTGGAAATGACTTCCATCTCTTCAGAGCGCGAGCGCTCTCTGGTTCTGGTGTGCACGAGTGACCTTGTGATAGTATCGCTCTAAACTGTGTGCTGGGTGCAAAACAGACGTGAGGGCAACCAGAGAAAAGGGTTTGGTAAAGAGGTTAACTATACGGGGTCCACATTTACTGCGAGAAACAAGCACAACGTTCAACACAAACATCATTGTCTGCTACCAAGGGGACAAAGACATCAAAGATATCTTCAAGGACGTTGAGGTAAACTGTCTCAGACCCGAAGCCAGCTGAAACCTGAGAACCTAAATGAGGTCTCTGCATTCACCGTCTGGCTATTTTCATTCAAAGAAAGAATTGACAGACGAATGTCCACACAGCAGTTTAAAAGGAGACAGAGTGCATTAAGACGTTGAATCAAGATCACAACACAGCTGTGTGGAATATTCAAGTTCCACAAGAACAGTCTTTTTACGAACTCCTGAAAATGTGTATGTTACTTTCTGACCGAACAAGCACAACACAAAGGTGGCGTTAAGGTTTAATTGAATCCGGGGTCTCCTGGGTGAAAGTCCTTAGTTTGACATTGACTTGTCATTCTACTAGCAGCCTCATCAGGCAACACCCCTAGCAGGTCTGGACTCTACGGGGGGGGACACCTCCTGCTGCTGCTTAAGGCAGACATCCATCGATTAGAAAGCCCCCTGTGGAGTCTGAGCACCAAACACTCAATAGACTTCACCATCACATTTCATTTATTAATAATAAACTCCTGATTGATCCCATTCAAATGTTCCGCTTTCTTTTTGTGTGCAGGTATGTCCAGGTATTGCCTTGAAAAGACAAGACAAAAAAAGACTTCACTTCAGCTTTTTTCTGAAGAACATTGTACCTTGAAATCGACCACTGGGATTTATTTATAACAAGGGGAAGATTTATGAGGATCTGAAGGCCTTGACTATTCCATAACGGGGGGGCAGACCCACTCATTCTTCTGCATGACAGGGCTGCGCTCCCGGAGTTATGGGATCAAGGCTGATATCTAACAGAGCACAGCTCGGGAAGGGGGGGGGGGGGGGGGAATCACTACTTCCTTATTTTATCAGCCCTCCAACAAGCGAACATGAACACGGGCCCCTATAAATCTTTGGCTTCTGACGACGGCCCAGAGGCACGACGTCGTCTGATGTCCTACATGTGTGCCATCTTTTTCATCTTTTTCCTTGGAGGAAATGTAGCATGACGGACTGAGCAAGTGCGGGGGTGTAGTACACCTGCAGAGGGGGGCGACTAAACGGTCGCAATTAGACACCCCCCCTTTTTTGAGACGTTAGGCATGAAATACCTGGTGGCAACCCAGGGGGGTCCCTTCCAAACCCCCTTTCCAAGGGGACCCCTTCCAAACCCCCCCTCCCGCACCAGGGGGTCTAATTGGGTGAGACTGTTTGCAGGTGGTGCCCCTCATTGTGGAAAATTGTCTATCTCACTCAATATTCATCACTTCACGTTCTCACTTCCGTTCCAGAAGGGGGGGGATTACTTTTGCTTTACTTTTTAAGCTTTAAAAAACACTGTTATTTAGTGTTTGTCAGTGACATCACTATCAACATTAATCCTGCTGCTCTTTATTTCACTTCACAGCAGACTGGCGTGGGAGTGAAGCAGCTGCTCCTACGTCCATGACCTCCATCCTCTTTCCGCTCAATGACGAAGACAAATTGAACCCTGAGCGCTCCTTTTTCACAGTATGAATATCGTTTGGCTTGTGTATGTGGGAGGGAAAGGGGTGGCGGGGGGGCAGGTACGGACCCTGTCATCAAGACAAGAACAGCAGATTCATTACATTTGTTTAACCAATAACTTCCTGTGAAGGATGGATGTGTTTTGGCGGCAGCTGTTCGCTCTGACAACCCCCCTCGCCGCCCCTCCACCATCCCCCTTCACATGATGTCCCTATGTGGCAGAGGATTATAATTCAGTGCACGTACGTGTGTGTGTGTGGTCTGGGCAAACGGGTTCAGCGGACCCAGACGGAAGGCCGGTCCCCACATCGCAGGGCCAAAGACACAGAAGGCCTCCTTCCGTAGGGTTTAGCGTCCCAATGTGTGTGTGTGTGTGTACAGGTGTGTTTTACCCATGTTGTGAGGTCTCACCTTTTTTTAACAACAAAAATCATTATGTTTTAAGGGGGAGACTTAAGGTTCAAGGTTATGGTAACGGTTAGGTTAGGATTAGTCTCCAGGAAGTGAATGTGAGTTAATGTAACACCCCCCAAAGTGTGTGTGTGTGTTCCACTGTTCGCTGGGCCGAGACCAAATCCAGCACATGAAAGGTGTGTATCTCAGTGTTGCTTCTCTGACAGGAAACAGACCTTTGCGGGGGTGTTTGGTTTCTCCGAACTTCATTTCAAACACGGGGGCCAAATTCAAAACAGAGATGCAGCCTGAGTGGGGACAATGAGGCCCATGTTATGTCACTAGTTCAATTTAGCTCCAGATTGCTCACTGCTGT
Organism: Pungitius pungitius; assembly: GCF_949316345.1. Lineage (NCBI taxonomy): Eukaryota > Metazoa > Chordata > Actinopteri > Perciformes > Gasterosteidae > Pungitius > Pungitius pungitius. The sequence continues at coordinate 20,439,703 of NC_084906.1, read as the reverse complement.
GTCAAATGGATCAAAAGAAGTTTGGCATCTATTGAAAATGGCTTTTTTTTCCATCATCCAACCAACTGATGTTCCATATTTACTTGAAAAGCCTTTAAGCAGCGTTGAATCATGTCATTTGAGAGTGAATGCTCCTCTGTGTGTGTGTGTGTGTGTGTGTCCTCACACTCAAACACGCAGTCATTAGCACTGCCTCTCCAGCCCAGCAGGACTCTGCTGTTATTTGGGTTGGGGCCGTGTGTGTTAAACACGGGTCGCCCAGAGCGCCAAGATTATGAGGGCTGACACAATAACAGCTCGTCGGTGGGGGAGGGGGGGAAGGGGGGGGGGAATTATGGCCCATCCCTCATCACATTTGCACAAATGTTTTGGCTAGCCCGGTTGAGTCTCCTCCGTCGTCACTAATCACACAGCAATAAGAAAGGGATATTTCTTTGAACAAAAATTTGGTGTCACCCCCCCCGGCACGAAATGTCTCGGCCCACACCAAATCCCAGAAAAGACTCCAAACACCAACCAAGAATATCCACTTTGGTGACCTGAGCCTGGTGTGGTCGAGGGGTTCAAACATCTGTTTAAAAAAACATCCTTGTGTTTGTGGGCAGGAAGAATGTGCAGCATTTTGCTTTCTGGCAGCTCATCACAGACATTGAACCTCGGCAGAAGTGGGATTGGATTCTCGCCGTCGAGTCTCTGGTTGCCTCTTTGTGTGAGATCCCACTTTGTAAGTAAACCGACCTCTGACCTCCGGCGTATCCGTCTCATTGCTTCGAGTCGCGGCCACAAAAAGAGAGAGAGACCGGAGAGCTCGGGCGGCTGCACGGAGGGAGGACAGTGCTGTGGCTCCTAATGAGGCCGAGGAGTGATGGCACTCGGCTACATCGTGCTGACAGAACTGACCACCACTGAAGCTCCAGATGTGGACCGCCACGCTGACGGATGTCTTCAACCCTCACACTTCCAGAGGGGGAGCGCTCACGTCCCGTGACTCACCGCGGGCCTTTCATCTTGCCTATTTCTCCACGGTTCAAAAAAAAAAAGGAGTCAACCTTCTTGTTTATTGGAATTAGCAGCTATTCTTGGCCTGGATGGAGTCCTCTCTGACAGAGTTTAACCTCCCAAAGAGGAAAGGGGAAAAGGAGACAATCCTCCATCATTCCTCATTTCCTGGAGGCGGCTTTCAGCCCCCGAATGTTGTTTGGTTCTCGTCTTTGTCTCCGAGACTCCATTGTGCTGCAGGGCTTCAAATGTGGTTCCATTTCCTGCAGGCACTTTGAACGTAAACAATCAAGGGAATATACTCCAGTTTGTTTTTACACAGACAGTGTGACATGTTGCAGTTTCTTTTCTTGTAGTAACTCAATTGAACTCATTTTTGTGGCCCTTGAGCTAAACATTTTAAACACTGTATTAAGTGGATTTGTAAAATCCAGGAGAGGAGTCCTACGGCCTTGTGTCGAGCATCTGAACCTCTGCTGGCTTTCCGCGTCGAGGCTTTCTAGGTACCAAAGTGCTACGCTGTGTTTCCACGGCAACGCGGCTTAAAGGGAACATCCATCACCCCTGAAGGGCCAAACACGCCCTGCCCGCTCTGAAATCCGTCCGTGTGGCATTCTTCGCCCGGGCACGCACATTCCACATTACTCCGCTCAAGCGCTGCGGAATGGAAGGGCTACCAGTTGCCGCGGCAACGCCAAGCCAAACACACAAGAGGTCGGACAAGCGTGTCCGAGTCATTCCGATCTTGACAGCGGTTTCGCCGTAAAAAAAAAAAACGGCGCGGCGCGGCGTGGCTACTTCCCCCCACGCGGTGGGCGGGGCTCCCCGCCGACGCCCGGTCGTGGGCCCAGTCTGGCCGCACTCACAAACTGGGAGGAAACACAGGAAACTGGAGGCTTCCAGTAAAAACATGTAATTAGAAACACATTGACTTCGGCTTGATACACCCAGCAGGAAGGGAGAGAGACACATGCGGGCAGGGACGACCAAGGAGGGGGGGGCCGGGGGACAAGATCAGCAGGTCACTGGGAAAGTCCCCGGAGGAAAGTCTGTAGGCCGGGAGACCAGAACGAAGGGACCTCCCCCCACCCCCCACCCCCCCCACTCCGAAGACACAGGCGGTGACAGGCAGGACCCATTGTCAGAGACAGTGGGGGGGGGGGCGGTGTAGAGATCTGAGCGGGGGCACTGACCACGCTGCAGAGACGAGGGAGAACCAAATGATGCTCCACCCAAAAGGGTGGGAGTTCCATGTGAGTTCCACCAATCAGTGAAAGGTGCCAGACAACCCGAAAATAGAGTTTAGATTAACGATGAGAACCTCGAACACTTTCAATCAACTCTCAAAGCCCCCCCCCACCCCCTTACATCAAAAGGTTCACAAACACACTGCTACAACGGGTGGAGGAAACGGATGTTTGGTAGGTGATGAGGTTTTATACTTTGAAATAGTGTGAATGGACCGTTGACAGTGAGCTGAATAAACAGCTGCGTTAATCGCAGCGGTGGTGAATGAGGGGGGGGGCGTGGTCACAGGATGATGAGGGGGCGGTGTCACAGAATCACAGGAGGGTGAGGAGGCGTGGTTACAAAAGGACAGGAGGGTGAGGGGGCGTGGTCACAGAATCACAGGAAGGTGAGGGGGCGTGGTCACAGAAGGACAGGGGATGTGGGGGTGTGGTCACAGGACATGGGGGGGGGGGGCGTGGTCACAGAATCACAGGAGGGTGAGGAGGCGTGGTTACAGAAGGACAGGGGGGATGAGGGGGCGTGGTCACAGAAGGACGGGGGATGGGGGGTGTGGTCACATAATGGCAGGATGGTGAGGGGGCGTGGTCACAGAAGGACAGGGGATGGGGGGTGTGGTCACAGAATCACAGGAGGGTGAGGAGGCGTGGTTACAGAAGGACAGGAGGGTGAGGGGGCGTGGTCACAGAAGGACAGGACTCGACTGAAATACACGAGGTGCTGTATTGAACAATGATCAGCAAAGAACAACTTACACAATATCACCATCAATAAAACATCATGTGGTCAAACAGTACTTTGGATGTTCCTTTGGTCCCGAGGAGAACTTGGGACACACAAACAGCAACACTTTAAGCACCAAAAGGCTGGATGGCAAACAGACATGTCGTTTTTAAAGGCACCTCCGATCACTAGAGAACCCAAGCAGCTTCTCCTCACGGTCATTCAGGACCTCCTTTTTTAAATTAGAGAAGATGTGGAAAAATGAAAGGAGTCCGTTGCCACGGGAGACGTTGAGTGTCCACGTTTAGAACGCTGTGAAGCGATTGGGGTTATACAACTAGAGTAAATAAATAATGGCCCTTACTTCACCTAATGTAACACATAAATCCCTCGTCCACTTCTGGTTCCACCCGGGACAGAAACATGGGTCTCCTGGGGGAGGGGGGGGGGGGGGGGGGGTTGTGTTTGTTGGAGCTTCTTCTAATGGACTTTCTCTGCCCTCCTGCACTCATTCGTACCGCGGAACTCCCAAAACGTGCCGCGCGGCGCATCGCGGGAAAAACGGTCCACGGTTTCAGAAGCAAACAACGACTTTAACAACTTTGAACTGAAGTGAAGGAGCACGCATGATGGAGAAACGTTCTGAGCGTTTAGTGTTTCACCATCGGCCTCTCGTGCCCAAACGCAGACTGCGTCGTGGTTACGTTCAGGGTCACCTACAAAAAACATGAAAGACACGGCGTGTTTATGCACTCTGACCGTGGTGTAAATACAAACCTCTGCTTTACATTTGGTAGCTGGTCAGGATTAGCGTGTTCGGGGGGGAGGTTCTGCTCTGCCAGCCTGCTTTAATACTTGAACCTTTGAATCGGAGCGGCGTGGACCGCAGGCTTGCTCTGCGCAGTCTAAACGTCAAACGCGCTGGAGCGTCAGGTGTAAACATGGAAAAAAAACACAAGAACAGGAGTGCGGTCCTGAAGGTCTTTGGCGTCCTCTGCGTGCAGCCTTTGCTTCTGCCATGGAACCCCGGCCGAGTGCGTCCCCTGCTCCCTGTGCAGGTGGCTCTGATGAGGCGCGCTAGCTCTCCGTCTCCCCGTGCACGTTCTCCATGTGTACTTTGAGGTAGTCGTTCCTGGTGAACTTCTTGTGGCACAGCTGGCACTCGGCCATGGGCCGGTTGGGGTTGTGCGTGAGCTTGTGCCTGCTGAGCATCTTCTTCAGGCTGAACGACAGGTCGCACACCTGAGGACGCACAAACACACACGCACGCACACACACGGCACGGTGAGCAACTCCAGGAAAAAACATTCATCGCAGGATTCTTTCTCCTAAATTCACCAAAAAGGTCCTTTTATTAAATATCTCTCAGACTCCAAAGATCTCTTCTTATTGTTTCCTATTGTTAAACTCATCGCTGATCTTCTCTCTGCAGAGTTCAGGAATGATTTTATAGACCGTACGCAGCGGACCGTGTCGACAGATATCCTCGTTTTTTCTCCAGACCCACGCCCCCCCCCTACCAGCAGTGAGGGGGAATGCATGCAAGCCAACATCCATCACAAATGAGCCGTTTTAAGGCGTAGAAATGACTCCATCGTCCTCCATCAATCAGCGTAATCCGCCTGCTGGCTGCAGTTTGAGTCGCAGCGTGAGTCCTCCTTGCTGCGTCTGAGAGGAGCTTCACACCCGCGAGTTACCTTCTAAACCTCACATCTGAGGCCGAAAAAAAGAAAGAAAATAGATGTGAATGAAATTGTCTTTGTGTGATCGGTCCAGAAGTGAAAAACTAACTGAGACCCACAAACGTATGTGAAGTAACAAAAGGAGCAAACGTCCCTCATGATGTTTTGCAATAACAATCTGCTCCTTGTGTGTTTTAAATATAGTTTAAACCTCTCTGATGGATTAAAGTTCTAACTTTCTGATTACATTGAACGCACCACGACAAAGTGACCTTCAACCAATACTCAAGTAAACGTAGCCTGAACGCATCACGGTTACACTGGATGGAGTCTCGCTCTCCTCCCGATGGTTCCTCACGTTGTAAAACGTTCATCGGGTGGTGTTTAGAGGTCGTATTGATCCGCTGGCGGTGAACTCCTCAAAGTGGCCGCTTGACAGGAGCTGACGAGTCGGAGGCCTCGTGGCCCAGATGTTACCGGACTCCCCTACGACATCTTTAATGCTGTTGTGACAGAAACTGGTGCAGCCCCTCCAGCTTTGTTCTGCGAAAAAACCTTCCTGGAACCCCTTTTGTCTCACTCAAAATCAAACGCACATGTTATTGCTATTATCTTTAGGGTTATTAACATGAGAATGTCTCTTCCCCAGCTGAATCCAGATGGATGAACGGGATCTCTGGTCTGAGGGCTCGCCCGTTTCCTGGGGAGGAAGCTGGAGGCGGTGCGGCGGATTAAAGGCTTATCGGGGTGTTTGAGCTCAAACGCCAATGGCAGGGTCTGGAGTTTGGTGATGCGTTGGACGCCATTGTCCTCTTGTGGTGTTCTTCACAGAGACGTTTGGATACAATCTCAAAGTCTGGTGCATGACCGAGCTCCTCAAAGTCCTCCTCAGACAAAAAACAATAATCTGGTCCTCAGTAATTTATTCAAGCTTAAGTAAAGTCAACATGAGGAAGTTTCACTCCACTGTTATTCTTTGCCTGTACCACAGTTCCCATAATGCCGTGCTTCTGTATTTCCTTTACACCGAGGACACTATTCCCTCCCCACGAGGAGACACTGACATGTAGTGAGTGTCAAAGCCAACAAAATCCTTTTATTGCCGACACTCAAAGATTTGCACCGACTGATTACTACGGAGTTTATTTGTTTTCTTTTGGAAAACGTTCCCCATTAAAATAATGCTACGTTAGCTGTTAGCTGAACCCGCTTCTACCCCCCCCCCCCCCCCCCTTTTGATGACTTTGAAACCGAAGAAAAGTTCCAAACAGGACGATTGTCAGGCAGGTTCAGCAGAGGTTCTTGTTGTTCTTGCTGTGATTTTAAATGAACATAATGAGGTGGGTTCTGAAGCATCTAAAGTACTTTAAGAGCCAGACTCCATCGACATTCCCCCCATCGATTTGAAAACCTCTGGTTTAAATAAAAGCCATCCCCATAATTCTGTTTGAAAGCTCATCCGTCACATTGAAGCGTTTTTCACTTTGCAGAAAACGCCGATAAACGCGACGCAATCGAAAAAAAGACCCCCCCCCCCTCAATCTCCCTTCATCCCCCGACTCTGAGAATAATTATTACTGCTACGGCATCATAAGCAGAGGGTAATTTCCCCCTCTGATCCTCTCAATGTGTTTACGTGAGAGCAGCCCACTCGGCCCCTTCCAGAGGAGCAAGATCGCTATCTGCCTCTTACTGATGCCGCCCCCCCCCCCTGCTACTCAAACTCTTCCCCACATCTGGCCCTGCGCCCCTGACATGTGCACACAGGCAGACGAGCACTCACGTCACACTGGAAAGGTTTCTCTCCCGTGTGGGTCCTCATGTGCTCGTCCAGTCCTCTCTTCTGGCTGAAGGCCTTGTTGCACTCGCTGCATTTGTACGGCTTCTCCTGCAGAGACGCACACACACACACACACACACACACACACACACACATACACACACACACACACATAAGAGGAGGTAAGATGATCCTTTATTTACAGCAGCGTAGGTTGAAGTGCAAACAAGATACATGCTAGAAACAAGATCAAAAACAAGTATCATAAATAAGCAGTAATAAAAAGCAGGACGGTGCGTAAGAGACAAACCACATGTGGACTAAACCCTGCGGGAGGACTGGGTCCATCGCGGCGTTAATGACACCGGCATGTGCACACGGCACAGGAGGAAACGCATCACTTTCACACTCCCTGTGAGTTTATGAAGATATGAGATGCCCCTTGCAGTAGGGAGGAAATGACCGGCGCAGCGCCATCAGAACCACATGGAGCCCTCAGCCGAGGAAAGAAAACACGGCGCGGAAAGGACCCTTTGAACAGGAATCACAGCGGATTCAGGTATCGCTCCTCTGTCTCCGCACCTCATCAGTTCACCAGAGAACATTTCCTCTGCGCCCCTCGCCGGCCGCTCAGAGCCGCCAATCTCACCGCGGGTGTGCGTTCACACTAAAACAACACCTACGTGTGCGCACGCTCGGCCTGGGGGAGGGACGGCCTGGGGGAGGACGGCCTGGGGGAGGAGGACGGCCTGGGGGAGGAGACCGGCGGTGAGTGACTCCTCGAGGAGAAGCGTGGAGATAGTGCGAGCCGGTTCCCACTGCCCCTCTTTGGGAGGCCCGCTGATAGCGAAAGCCTGGACCCAAACTCGAGGCTTAGTTGTCATGGGAACGGGGTGAATGCAGGATGTGAGGGTCCTGGGAAAAGGCGCTATCATGTGGGCGGGGCAAGGAGCACCCAGTCACACGGGATACAAAAGGAGGAAAAGAGCGGGTTCACTGCGTATGGGCCTTTAACACTGTGTGTGTGTGTGTGTGTGTGTGTGTGTGCGTGCGCAAGTGTTGAAACAGACTCGGTGATCTGATGCAAATTCCATCTTAAGTCTTCTCTTTAAGACTCTCTTTCCATCAGGCATGAGCGGTTCTTGTATGACAAAGAATGAAGCTAAAGAAAAATACCAGGGGTCAAAGTTCAAAGGGTCAGGAAACACATGGATGGACTTAGGTGATGTGGTGTACCCAGAATGCATCACTCTGACCTGGGTAACATCAAACATCTGTACCTGGCGACCTTCACTCTCACTCACAGCTGTTCACCACTTGACCTTTGACCTTTCGTCCAAATCTGACCGCTCTCAGCGCATCTCAAAGGTGGAACTTTTATTTGTTTATTTGCTCGTATTCAGGGAGCAGCTCCAGATCAACAAAGGACATGAAAGAAATCCGGTTTCACATGAATCATCAACACTTATGGCCCCATTAGCGGTTAGCTTATGTTAGCCAACGCTAACTCACGTTAGCCAACGTTTGGGATTGAGCTTTTAGCCTTTAGAGCATCTTAAAGCACGAGATGAAAAGAGGCTTCTACTGTAAAGGAATGCAGGAGAAGTTCTTCCTGTTCATACAGCAGCTCCTGGGCCTTCATGAACGTACGTATACACACACTGTAGCTCATACACACTGTAGCTCATACACACACTGTAGCTCACACACACTGTAGCTCATACACACACTGTAGCTCACACACACTGTAGCTCACACACACACTGTAGCTCATACACACTGTAGCTCATACACACTGTAGCTCATACACACACTGTAGCTCATACACACTGTAGCTCATACACACTGTAGCTCATACACACTGTAGCTCACACACACACTGTAGCTCATACACACTGTAGCTCATACACACTGTAGCTCATACACACACTGTAGCTCATACACACTGTAGCTCATACACACTGTAGCTCATACACACTGTAGCTCACACACACACTGTAGCTCATACACACTGTAGCTCATACACACACTGTAGCTCACACACACACTGTAGCTCATACACACTGTAGCTCATACACACACTGTAGCTCATACACACTGTAGCTCATACACACTGTAGCTCACACACACTGTAGCTCATACACACTGTATCTCATACACACACTGTAGCTCACACACACACTGTAGCTCACACACACTGTAGCTCATACACACTGTAGCTCATACACACTGTAGCTCATACACACAATGTAGCTCATACACACTGTAGCTCATACACACTGTAGCTCATACACACTGTAGCTCACACACACACTGTAGCTCATACACACTGTAGCTCATACACACTGTAGCTCACACACACACTGTAGCTCATACACACTGTAGCTCATACACACTGTAGCTCATACACACACTGTAGCTCATACACACTGTAGCTCATACACACTGTAGCTCATACACACTGTAGCTCACACACACACTGTAGCTCATACACACTGTAGCTCATACACACACTGTAGCTCATACACACTGTAGCTCATACACACTGTAGCTCATACACACACTGTAGCTCACACACACTGTAGCTCATACACACTGTATCTCATACACACACTGTAGCTCACACACACACTGTAGCTCACACACACTGTAGCTCATACACACTGTAGCTCATACACACTGTAGCTCATACACACAATGTAGCTCATACACACAATGTAGCTCATACACACTGTAGCTCATACACACACTGTAGCTCATACACACAATGTAGCTCATACACACTGTAGCTCACACACACTGTAGCTCATACACACTGTAGCTCATACACACTGTAGCTCATACACACAATGTAGCTCATACACACTGTAGCTCATACACACAATGTAGCTCATACACACAATGTAGCTCATACACACTGTAGCTCATACACACACTGTAGCTCACACACACTGTAGCTCATACACACAATGTAGCTCATACACACTGTAGCTCATACACACTGTAGCTCATACACACACTGTAGCTCATACACACAATGTAGCTCATACACACTGTAGCTCATACACACACTGTAGCTCATACAAGGACTAATCACATTAAGGGAAAGTTACAAGCCTTTAAGTTAAGAAG
>NC_084906.1:19278557-19318338 GCF_949316345.1 Pungitius pungitius | reverse complement strand
GGTGGAGGAGTGATATTGGAACTGATACTTTGATATTAAAGCTACAGATTTTTTTTTTCTCCATAACTCAATATGGAAAGAAGCAGCGTCTTCTTTAGTTTTACTTTTTTTAAAGATTATTGAAGGATTTTTTTTTAGAAGCGGTAGCCAGACAGGAGAGGAAGACTGGGGTAGGGTGGGAATAGCGATTGGATTGGGAGGGGGGGGTGGGGGGGTGTGTACCTCTAGTAGAGAGGGAGTAAAGCGTGGCCTCCCCCTCCATTTCTCCTCCTCCCCCTTTACCGCCTCGTTCCCCATGCCCTGTCCCGAACCTTAATGGGACGTCGGATGGACACGGGTAGCAGCCTCCTACCAACCCTTCCCGCCCCCCCCGTACCCCCCGCCTCCTTCCCGTCCCCTTGTTGTCTCACCAAAAGAGACTCTGCTACCTTCCCCCATCTCTCTATAGCACCCCTTGGTTCTCCCCGACTCTGCATAAATTAGGCGCGTCTCCCTGGTGTCTCGTCAGGACCCCCCCCCCCCCCCCCCCCGAGGGTCCGCCGTCTCCCAATCTGCTGCTCCTTCTCCCCCTCGCGCTGTGTCACCTTCTGCCCCCCCATCTACTGTACCCCATCAAGTCTCGACTCATTCGCACCAGATGCTCACTCCTCCTTCTTCTTCTTTTTTGGTCTTCTAAAAAAAACCGTGGACACTCTGCCCCCCCCCTCCCCCCCCCCCCCCCCCCACATCACCTCACCTGCTTTGTATTCTCCACCTTCTCTCCATCCATCTGTACTTTACTCGTCCTTTCCGTCCTCTCCTGTTCAGCCCAGGATATTGTTTACATCTGTCTTGCTAATCACTGGCAGAGCCTCTGTGGCCCTCACAGATGTTGCAATAATGCAGGGGATTAGTGGGCTTAACACTGGGGCTTATTTGGGGAGTTTTCCCGGTGGCCCGGCAGTGAAGCCCGTCGGCTTCTCTGAATCGGACCCTTTTTTCTTGTTTCTTGTGCTCAGATCCTGCCGTCCCGCTCCTCTTTGATTCTTTTTTTTTTTTTTTTTTGCCTTGTATGCTGATCTGTGCTCTGGGCCTTTCGCTTCCTGCAGCTACATCAGTTCATCGGGTTAAATGCAAATCGAGCTAAAGCGCTTGACATCTGACGCGTTCCCGAGCTGCGTGCTCCCTCTCAGCGATGCAGTTGGAGCGTTTTTCACACATTTACAAGCCCCACCTCGGACAACTCCGGCTGTCTCGCACCGGCCCTACTCGTGTTTGCGCGGTGACGCCCCCCCCCCCCTCGGTCCTCGCGGCGTCACCGCGGCGATGTAGCCAGCTAGCTCGCCGTTAGCTGCTCGCTCCTAGCCCTGTTTTATGACCAAGCAGATCCAGGGTCTGTCTGAGTGTGTGTGTGTGTGTGTGTGTGTGTGTGTGTTTGGGGTCAACGTGTTTCTTGTCTGGATCCTAATCCCCAAAGGTGATATTAGTCTGGTAGGGGGGCGGCAGCCCACCCCCTCCCCCCCTCCCCCAATGTGTTTAAGCGTGCGTTTGCGCTGCAGGCGTTGGGGTCAGCCAGGAGGCCCCAGACAGGCTCAACCTAGACCTCTGACCCGTGACTGTCTGCCAGCTCCGGGGTCACGCACACCATGGATACAGACACAGCCGCACAACCATGAACGCAGAGCCCCCCCCCCCCCACCCCGGGCAGTAAACATTAACAGTTTGGTGCATGTGGCGAGCGGTGAAGGCGCAGACAGCGTCCTGGTGCCGGTGTGCATTTGATTCAATAAGCACAGATTGCGCCTCTTTGACGTCCAATCTGTCTCTCTGGTGTCCTCCTGGCGTTAAGGTCAATGTAATGTTGTCGAGGGAGGCCGAGGATTAGAGGACTAATTACACACGGGGAGGAGTCTTCTTTTCACTAATCACTCTTTATTCATTTTGTTTTCGTGTCTCGACAGACGCCAGCGCGAGAGACGAGCCCAACGACCACGTCGTCTGACCCCCCCCCCCCCCCCCCACCTCCCCCTCCCTCCGGGCAAACGTACAGCCAGTTAGCGCGGCGCTAGCGGTGTGCGGCTAACTGGCTGCAGCTTGAAGGACGCGGACAGGTGAGTCGTAAAAAAAACACGCATCCGAAAAAAGGTGCGTTTAAAAAAGGCCGGATCGATTTCAACGGCCCGTCTGAAGTGTAAAAATTGAGCCGCCGAGCAATATTTTCCTGAATTAGCTTCATTAGGTATGAATTACTGGATTTGAGAGCAATTTACGGTTGGAGATTGGATGAAACCCCCGAGGGCTTCTTCTTCCACACTCAGTAATTTACCTTTTAGTGTTTGACGAGAGTTTGTGGCTGTTGAATTACTTTCCCCCTTTGCCTTCGTGACATTATGTACACACGCAAATTCATGCAGTCTTTTTCAGAGTTAAAAGTAGCTCATTTATTATAGAATGATTGAAGAGTCCCTGACACCATCTGTAAATCTCAATAAAGTTCAAACATATCTGCAATGAAAACTTGTCTTGGTGGTTTTTCTTCCTCTGTTTGATTCTTGTTCCTACATTAAAGCATCAGTGTGTACACAACAATATAGTTTCAAAGAAGACGTTTTTCGAGACCAATTCACCAACAATACTTTTGTTTATCCCGTTTATAAATACAGTGGCAGCAGGTGAGCGAGTAGGTATTGGAAGATGGTGAACTGGTGAGGTGTGTTTTCTGTACTGGAACATTTCCCCGGTTCCATCATTTAAACTTAATGAAAGGCTTCATGTGGCAGGACTGAATAGACTTAGTTTTCTTGAAGAGTCATCGTGACTTTTTTTCCCCCGTCATTGTCATTATATGTTTGTTATCTGAAGTCATTCTCACACACCGTCCCAGCGCTGTAAAAAGACCAAGAAAGTAGTCCCACAAAATGTATTCCATGTTTTTCAATGACGTTCGCTAAGAAACTAAAGCGCCTATTTGTTTGTAGCAATTTTGTTTGTCTGTAAAAAGGGGGTTTTAATCATTTTCAGTGTGGGCCGATGGGCTTTGGAACGGGGGGGGGGGGGGGGGTTTCAGAGGTGCTTTATGTTGCTTTTGTAGGAATATCTGCGCGTTTCACCTGAGAAGAAGCTCTCCTCCTGGAGGACTCTGATTATTCCAGTAAGCAGGCTGAAGGGCTGGAGGGGGGACAGTTAAACCCCGGTGGCCTAAATCTGTGGTGTCAATTAGGCGCCTCTGTGTGTGAGCAGCGGGGGGGGGGGTTGAAGCGAGTTGCTGGACCTGAAGGAAACTCTGAACAATGATACACATTCATAACCCCCCCCCCCCCCCCCCCCCCACACACACACACACAGGGCTCCTATGTTTTGTGGAGATCACACCTCCTTTTGTTCCCCCCCCCCCCCCAGTAGCAGCCAGTAGAGGGGATGCCCCAGTGCCCCCAGTGTGCTCCACTGCTCTGGCTGAAATGGGCTCCCGTGCTCTCCCTCTGCCCCCCCCGACGACACCGTCCCCCTCGCCCCCCCCCCGACTGGTCTTGACCTGAAAATTAAGGCCAGGCAAGCCGCCGCCGCGTATAAGGTGTGTGTGTGTGTGTGTGTGTGGCACTGGAAGAAAGTAGGAGATTATCCCATTCTGTGTGTCCAGTCACCAGTGCAGCAGTATTGACCCCGGTGGGGGGGGGGGGGGCCACCCAGGCAGCGTCCAGCCAGCCGTGAGATGGCCTGGTGCAACATGCCTCCTGGCCAGCGCCGGATTCCCCCACGCTCGCTTCTACGGCTCCACGGGGCGGACGCTCTGCGGAGACACCACGCCGTGCGTGTGTGTGTGTGCGCGGTGACCCACACACACACACACACACACACACACACACACACACACGCACGCGCCATCAGGTCGTTTTCTGTGTCCCGTGAAGCGAGGCGGAGGTCATTGGGAAGGTGGAAAAGCTCTTTAATGGTGGGAATGATACCATAACACCTACAGATAGAGTTACGCATCATGTCACCTGGCGGCTTGGTGGCCGAACACCTGCGTGAAACGTTGTTAGCTTGTGTTGAAATATAAAATGACTCGTCTCTCCTTATCTATTTTTTTACTCAAATATGTTTTTTTTCTTTTTCTGTCAAGTTTCTGTAGAGTAAGAATACAAAATGTGTCGTAGTCCTTATGTCCCCCGTCTCGGCTCTACATGAAATGAAACACGTTCCTGTTTGAAATGTTGTGGTTCAAACCTGCAGGATTCCATCTCACAGCCTCTCCCAGTTTACCAGACGTCCTTCTGACCTTGTGGACCCGAACGGACCCATCGGGGGTCGACTAATTCTCTTTTAAATGTCGGTCTCTGACATCCTGCAGCACAAAGCTGGAAAGTCAAATATGAGATTCTTTAGGGTGTTTATTTTCATCGCATGTAAAGTACAGTTAAAGAAGGACAGCAGCAAAGAAAACGCTCATTTAAACTTGATTTACCGCGCCAGGCTAAATGTGAATAAACAGGATAAAACCACAGTGTCATTTAGCATCTTTAAACAATAATGTACATCATGTTATTACTGTGATGCAATGAATAAAAGCATTTCCTCAAATTTTGATGTAACAAATGTTGTCCTTTCATTATTTTACACACACACACACACACACACACACACACACTGATTGGTTGAATTTGCTCTTGGAAGGAGGTGTAATTAGAAAGAAGATTTATTAATTAATTGTTATTTCCACAATAAACAAATGCGGTCATTAGTCCTCTTGAATAAAAACTATTGGTCTTGGTACATCGTGGTCACAATAACAATAACTACTCGATATCAGATATCGTGTTTACCGGCTATAATGTTTTTCCAAATTGTCTTAATTGTATAACATCTTATCTTCACCATCTTAAGAGCCGACGGGCGTTACACAACGACTCCGATGTTCAATAAGATAAAACCCACTGAAATATACAACATCTGTTTACGTAACAACATTTATTCAAACTGTTTATTCTGCAGTTACACTGTGTCCCGCCGGTGAAACAGGGAGGAAATAGAAGCTGTTTGATGAAACATGAAGAACGATGATAAACAAATGCATTGTGAGCAGAATGAAAGCTGACGACATGTTGTTGTTGTTCTCCGTATTGTTCCCCCCCCCCCCCCATCAGATGAGGTTTTTTGGGGGAAAAAAAGGGGTGTTAAGGTGGAGTCAGGATATGGGATGGCAGGGAGGAGGGGCTGGTGTGTGTGTGTGTGTGTGTGTGTGTGGGGGGGGGGTTCTGCTGCCTTAAAAAAAGTCAGGCAAACTTGGAGTGCAGTTCGTGATGCTAACGGCTGAGACGCAGGGAGCAGAAGGTTCACAGGACCCCGGCCCATTCTCATGCAAAGTCTGTCTCCTTCAACACCCCCCCCCCCCGGGCCTTTTTTCTCCTGCAGAAGAAACACATGCATGTTAACAAACGGGCACACACACACATTGAACACCCTCATATTCCTCTCGGCCTTCCTGTGCAAACTGACGCCTAACGTGTCTCGAGTTAACGCCCCCCCCCCCCCCCCCCCCCCCGAATGAGTACGGCACTGAGACGAGAGAAAGGAAGGAGCGTGTACTTACTGTACCATCATGATTAGTGACAGGGGGGGGGGGCATTAACAGCCACCTTCTCCTCCTGCGACCTTGGCCTTGACTTGTTGTGAAAAATTGGACCTAACTGGAGCTAATTAGCATAATTCCGGGAGCAAGACCACGCCCCCAACACGCCTCTCTTCAGGTATTTCTATGAATACAGCTCAACCCACTCTTCTTGTTCTCCGCATTCTGAAAAGCCCCCACCCTCCCAAACCACCTTTTTCTTTTCTTTTCTCTCCCTCTTTTTTCCCCCCAACTTTTCGTAGGGCCCTGAAGGGGAGATTTTAAAGATTTTAGCATTTGTCCTAAATCAGCCCCCCTCCCTGACTCCCCGCCCCCCTCCCTGACTCTCCCTCTCTCCTCCACCGCTCAAGTGTCTTACCTGACACGCAGATCGTGGGGGGGGGGTCGCATTTCATTTAGTGTGGAATTTGTTCAAATGCCAAGTGGTGGAAATGTCAGGTGCAGTACAAGCACCCCCCCCCCCCTCCCTCCAATATGCCCCCACTCTCTTAAAATGGAAACACGCCATGCAAATGAATGTGTGAGCTCAAAAACACTGAGGACAAGCGTGTGTGTGCGCCTGGATTTATGTGTTCAGATTTATGCACCCTATAGTTCCGCTAGCAGGGATTGTGTGTGTGTGTGTGTCTGTGTGTCTGTGTGTGTGTGTGTGTGTGTGTCTGTGCCCCCTGCGACGCGGCCTGAGCGCTCTCTCTAATGGGAGAGTGGAGCTCCAGCAGCTTTCAGGATAAGTGGCAACATGCTGGATCTTATACAACCAACAGGAGCTGCGTGGAGACGGAGGACGGAGACGGAGGACGGAGACGGAGGACGGAGACGGAGGACGGAGACGGAGGACGGAGACAGAGGACGGAGACGGAGGACGAAAGTCCCCCAATAAACACGCGCGCGCTTTATAATCGTCTTTGCTCTTCATTCATGTCTTTGGTGCTGGTGAATTGATGCTCGGCAAAGCAGGCCTTCAAGGTGAAGGATGCCAGCCAGCGTGTGGCCCCTGCAGGGCACCACAGGGTGTGGGTGTGGGTGTGTGGGTGTGTGTGTTTGTGTGTGTGTGTGTGTGTGTGTGGTTCCCTCCTCAGCCTCCCAGGGTCCGGTGTCCTCTCGGTGCATAAAGCTCAGAGTCAAACTACAGAACCGAGCGCGCAATGCACCCATTGAGAAGGGAAATGGGTGAGATGTGTTTCCGAGAGGGGCATTATATTCCTGCGTGCCCCTGGTAACCTGGTAACCTGGTAACCTCCCCCACCTCCTTCCCACGGGATCCGGCCGGGTGGCTGTGTGCTGGAGACGCGCCATTCGCGCGCGTCCTTCGCCCGTTTGTTACGGCTTTTGTCCGCGGCCGCTCCGGCGGGGGTGTGTGTGTGGGGTGGAGGGGGGGGCTTCAGCGGTGAATTATTCATGTGAGATTTGAATACATGCAAATGGCTCGCTCCCCTCCCCTGGCACACATCCAGGTTACCCATGGCAACGCCCTCCCCCTCCCCACACACACACACTACTCTTCCTTCCACGTCATCCACCCAGTGGCATTATTTTGGGTTTGCGTGGCGGCAGAATCTCTCCCGTAGTTACTAAGTCAAGGTTACGCGGGCCGCAGAGAATGAGAGACTCGGGGACAGAAGGACGGATCTCGGACGTGAAGTTCTGGAGGACACCTCCACGTTCACAGTCACGGCCCACTGCAGCAGTGTAGCAAACGACGTCTGGTTTATTTCATTTGAAACAGTTATTGTGTTGGTTTAAATGTAGGTCTAAGAGTATTGAGTTAAATCAAATCTGCTTGATAGATGTGTGTATTGTTATGAATTGCTTTGTCTACAGAAATAAAACAAAAATAAATGTTATTAAAAGATGGTGCATGAGTTCTTTCTATAATGTCTTTTAATCTCTTAAAATGTTTTAAAATGATTCCCTTTTTTACAATCGCCATTAGTTTAACATCGGTGTATAAAACATGAAGGTATAAAAACACACATTACATTAATTATTTATGCAATGGTTCTCTTGTGTAATTTCCTTTTGAGGTATGAATCCACAACTAAACATGTCAGATTTTTGCCTTTGAAGAGCTGCAGTAAGAGACGCTTTGCACTCATGATAATATGATGATGACTAGTGAGCAGCGCGTGTGGAGCGTCTCAGGCTGCGGAGGGCAGGTCAAGTTCAGGCCAAGAAGAACTCCCCTCCCTGATGGACCAGAGAGCAGAGAGAGAGAGAGGAGCCCTCGATGCTGCCACCTGCTGAAAGTGAAGGGTCACTCACACGCATATTATATATATATATATATATACACACACACGTGGTTCAGGAGTGATCCATCATATTATGCAGCGTTCATGCTCCAAACTTACATATAGAGGATATCATCATTCAATATTTAAGTCGAGGAAAATACAATTATTTTGCAGGGGTGGAGGGGACGAAGAAATAACCAGTCAATAATATATTGCTAAATTGATTTTATTCTAACGTAACGATGAAAAAAAACTTTTTTGTCCAACGTGACATAACATAAACTCTGAAAGATGAATTTGTAACCGTTGTGGTCCCAATTTAAGAGCGTCTCTGACAGTGTGATTTCCTTATCATGTGACGCCCTCAAGTGGACAAAATGACTCATTGACTCATAAATCAATAATACACACAATATTCAGCAATAAAATCAAAGCTATTCACACATTTTTTATGATTTTACAGGCGAGTAAATCGTTGATGAAAGGAGTCTGCACCGCCATGTGGAACCAGTACTTATGATTAATAATATGCACATAAAAACAAACCCTTGTACACATATAGATTTATTTGATCTGCGTCCACATATTAGACATTAATATGACTCCTCATTGCAGGATGGACAGGGGAACTGTGCAGTCCTGCTGACATAGTCACCCTCCTGCAACCAGTCTACCCCCCGGTGACTCCCGTCCTGTAACTGGAAATTAAAATAAAAACATACTGCACAAATACCCTTTCATTAAAATTCATACCCCGGCATGATCAGGGTATTTAAAAAAAAAAGATCACAAAAGATCACAAAAAAAACAAATTAAAAGCCATAAAAACTCAACTTAAAAATCAACGTATCTCCTGTAGGTCTCATAAAGTGCAACGTTATCTTATTTACACAACTCAAAGTACACAAAGTGCCGCCCATTGTCCAGGCTGTGATTGTTTGAACGACTTAAAGAGGCGCTCTCCTCGTCTTCGGAGGGGGGGGGGCGCGGCGGCGCTCAGTGGGCGAAGTAGCCCATCCGCTGCAGCTTGAGCAGGAGGTCGTGCGCCAGGTCGAACGTGGTGAGGCTGATCCCCACGGCGACGGGCCCTTTGACCCAGTTCATGCTCAGCCCTTTGTACAGTCCGCGCACGACGCCCTCCTGCGCCGCGATGGCGCGCACCGTCCCGAGGACGCTGCCGTGCGACCAGCCCGTGACGCCCGCCGTCTGCATGCGCCGCCGCACCACGTCCAGGGGGTACGAGGCGGACTGCCCCAGGAGGCCCGCGCAGGCGCCGAAGGCCAGGCGCTCCAGGGGGTACGGCTGGGCCCGCGAGCTTTTTTCTGGGGAGAAAAAAAAGACACAACTTTTTGGTCAAATGTCACCTCGCTGGCGTGAATTTCGACATTAAAAAGGGCCGGTTTGAAGGTGACAGAAAGAACATCTGCAACTGGGACTTGATCGTCTCAGAATGGGCCGGTGTCGCCGCGGTAACGGACGGGATCAAAGCCCGCCGCTGTCGGTACCTGTGTGCAGCTTCTTGAGGGTCTCGTACGTGAAGAACGTGATCCCCGCGTACGGGATGACCCCCATGATGGTGGGGGTGAAGCCCCGGTAGAGCGTCCGCACCCCCTCCTCCTGGGAGATGCGCACGAAGACGTGCATGATGTTGCTGTACCTGTTCCAAGACAAATCAACGTTGGCTTCAAGGACACAGGGGGGACCCGCGGTGGTAGGGGGGAGGGGGGCTCGTGGGACTTACATCTCTCTGGCTGTGACGGCCATCCTGGCCCGCACCATGTCCAGGGGATAGGTGAGCATGGCGGCGGTGGTGCCGGCCAGAGAGCCGGCCAGGAAGCGCTGGAAGGGGGGCAGCGCTCTGGGGGAAAGACACAAACGACACCACGAGGCCCCCGGTGAGCTGTCGCTAACATGCTAAATGCTAACGCCCCCCCCCCCACCGGAGCCCCAAATCCCGTGCCGTTTGAAATGACTCACTTGCCCTCGTAGCCGTAGTAGCCCCCCAGCAGTCGTTTGTACTGGTCATGTGAGCTGAACTGAATGGCGGCGTAGGGCATGACCCTCACCATGGTGGCGGAGTTCCCCCTCCACAGGCTGAGCAGCCCGTCCTTGGCGTAGGAGCAGTAGATGAGCCGGAAGGCCTCCTGGGTGGGGGAGCACGACTTAATGACCTCACCTGATACTCCTCATACGTTCACAGTGCAACGTGAGAGAGTGAGTGTGTGAGTGTGTGTGTAAACGCGTGCTGGGACATAAGGACGTATAAAGTAACACTACAGCAAAGATCTGCTTTGGATCAGTACAAAATAGGAAATGTTCGCACGAGTCCCTGTGACGTCATTCACACCCGATGGAGAACCCACCGCCAACCTGCTGCGGAGGCGGGAAGCTGAACTCACCTTTGCAGAGAATCTGTTGGAGGACACTGCGAAAGCAACAGAGGAACACAGTGAACCTCCGGGTGGAGCAACACACGGGTTAAACATCTACTAAGAGGATCAGCCATGACTTAAGGACGGCTTCAACGCTCGAGGGGGGGGGGTAACGCGGCTTGTTATGCAAAGACATGGGGGGCGTTTGTTTCGCTCGCCTTGGAAGATGATCTTGGTCCGATCCAGCGGCGCTATGACGGTTTTGGCTACGGCGCCGGCGAACGCGCCGCACAGCAGGGAGTCCAACACCGTCCATCTGGGCCTCAGGTCCTGTTGGGACACATCGTGGGTCACGTGATGACACTAATAAAAGGACTTGTAGATAAGACCGATGAGATAGATGGACCGGCCCCCTTCAGATAACTCAAAGAGATGCTCGTGAAAGGCTCTTTTCAACCATCAGTGTTATGACAAAACAAAGAGAGATAACGCCGAAGAGACACGAGATGTTTGAGCGGGGTACCTTCCCGCTGGGAGGGACAGTTGGACCCAATAAAAAAAGAAAGATCACACCGCCTGATAAGCAGCGCAATGCGGCACGAAAAAAAAAAAAACACACACACACACACACACAAAGAAACGCATTTCACCACTTTGGCGTGACAGAGGGGGCCGGGGGTTTCAGCGCTGAGTTTCACGGTTAATAATGGAGGTAAAGGGCTACGTGGAAGTCCAGTGCGCTGACACAGTCCCCAAATGTCCTGATGCTGTGTGGACTACAAGGACGGATTTAGATCTCTGCTATTTCCAGCGCTGGTTGGGCTGAGACGCGGAACCGAAAAGCGTCTCCGTTACACAACAAAGTATTATTACAAACTCGCTTGCTTTTAAAGGGGGTTGAAATGATGTCCCATTTTGATAATGGTGATATCGGTGCGTGTCGTTTTTTGAAGAAAAGAAAAGAAAAGGATTTCGATCCAAGCTTGTTATTAAATGAAAACAACTCCAGAGATTCACAAACAGTCGGCCTTCAAGGACAGTTTTCTCTCAGTTTCCATTCAGCTTTAGTAAACAAGGTCAAGGGAGTTCCACACCCCCCCCCCAGCTGCTCTGTGACAATAAACTGAATTATTGTTCCTCCTGGAACTTGGACAATGTTACAATGTAGCAACACAGAACACAAACCTCAAGCTTTTGTAAACCAGGTAAAGGACACTGTTGATCCATAAGACCCCCCCGCCCCCACCCCCACACCCCCAGCTGCTCTGATGTGTCCCACCACTCACTTTTGCTTGGCTGGAGGGGGGCAGATCCAGCCCGGCGGCCTCGGACACTGGCAGGGGGCTCTGGTGGTCGCTGACGCGGGGGACCATGTGTGCCCTTCACGGATCACCAAGGCCGTCGGAACACTCAGTAACTCATTCAGGGAGAGGAGGGGGGTGGGGGGGGGGACACCGCTGAGGAGGAGAAATGGAAAAAAACATATGTATGGAGGAGCACTAAAAACAACAGTCCGCCATGACGCAGCCTGGCTTGTAAACAGATTGTTGTCATTCCGAGAGCTTCGCCTTTCAATCCGATTACTTTGCAGCGTAAAACTAGCAAACCGGGTACATTTTTCCAATCAAAAGCCAAACAGCCCAACGTGGTCCTAAACAGAGAACGTGCCAATAAAAACAAACCAACAAACGCACCTGAAACAGACAGCGCTTTAATCCAACGGTGCGTCTAATGCGCTGCGTGTTTGCGGCCAAAGGGACCCAGTGTTTACAAGTCCGACGCCGCTCTGCGCCTGCGGATTCTCGCCCGCGTGCCTCGTTCTGCTCGCTCGGAGGCTTCGCTCCGGACACCGCCGCGTTTACCACTTGCGCCTCCACCCCACGTAGCCTCCACAGCCCCCACCTGGTTGTTGTTGTTGTTGTAGTCGTCGTCTTATATCTGGAAGTTGTTAAAGCCCGGTGACGCGCTGCGGCGGAGCGTGTTGTCTGTTAGTAGGCGACGTGCAGCGAGGAATGTCCGCCCGCTGGCACGGTTCTGCGCAAAAGATTTTTTTTTTGGAAGGGAGGGGGTGTTCAAAAGGTCTTAAAAAACAAACAAACTGGGGCAGTGTTTTGGACTACATTTCCCAGGAGTAAGTCCCGTTGCTGGGATGAAATCTCGCGAGATTATGCAGAGCGTTGGGTTGCCAGCTGTGCTCGCGTCCAAGTTAAATTGTTCCAGTTATATTCGGTTGAATATGAGAGCAGTTTCAAAAGAAATGTAACGTTACATAGTTATACCAATCCATATGATTAATTTCAAGAATTATACATTTCAGAGAGGCTAAAATTAATCAGAATTTCAAAAGTACTTTTGATGTTGACGACAGAAACGAAGTAAGAGAAGTATGTCCCGCAACATGCAGTTATTTAGAGCACATCACAGGATCAGAGAGCGCATCACAACAAAATGTGTGCACTGCTTGAGGATCTCTTCTACCTTGTGTTTGTACCTTTATTTTTGTTTAAATCTATATATATTATTTTTTTTAATTATATTCAATGAATGAATCAATAAATATATATTTTTGAACAGATTATACATTTTTAAGTGTGTATGAATTACAAGTATTTTATTGAATCATTTAACATGTGTTCGTGATCATACACGATTCAATTTTTTATGAAAAGGCGATGGATTCGGGGGTTTACGCACTCGGGTTGAGGCCTCTACTCGACCAAAACTGGCAACCCGGGATTCTGGCCATAGCGCTGAAAAACTTGTTGTTGTCGGGGAAAATGGCGTCAAACGTTGAGGCCCCGGAGCGCTGGTACCTCGCCCTTCTCGGCTTTGCGGAGCATTTCCGAACGTCCAGTCCTCCCAAAATCCGTCTGTGCGTGCACTGTCTACAGGCGGTGTTTCAGTTCAAGCCGCCGCAGAGGATCGAGGCCCGGACGCATCTTCAGCTTGGCTCGGTCCTCTACCACCACACCAAGAACAGCGAGCTGGCCCGCAGCCACCTGGAGAAAGCGGTGAGGGGACGTTCGACACAGGAAAGAGCGGGGATGAGGACGGGTGTAGGCCGCGGGCGGCCAAACGCAGCCAAACGCGAAACTCTTTTGATAGTTTTTTTTTTTAATTCCAGAAGGTTAAATGTGTTAAGAAGTACACATTTACATGTATTTCTTGGTCGTGTTGGGGGGGGGGTTGAAATAATTGTCCCGGGCCGGCTGCTTTCGCCCGTTCAACGACGTTAACGTCGGATAAAATAAGCCGCTGTACGGGATTATTTTTGATTCATAAAGCTCCTCAAACAGCGACGATGTGACGCCGCTGACCTTTGCTATCTCTTGTTTTTTTTTTCTCTCTTCTCTCCCAGTGGTTTATATCCCAACAAGTCCCTCAGTTTGAAGATGTCAAATTCGAAGCTGCCAGCATTTTGTCAGAACTCTTCTGCCAACAGGTAAATTAACTATTATCTCTACATATGCTTTTTCCTCACACGACGTTACGTTTGCCCACTTTAAAAACAAACCATGTCAAAAAAAAAACACCGTGTCGTGCAGAATACTGTATGCATGGTTTGTTTATTTTTTCTTCTGATTTTTATATATATATATATATATATAATTTTTTTTAATGAATTTTCAGAATTTGGTGGACTCTGCGAAGCCGCTCCTGCGCAAAGCGATCCAGATCTCCCAGCAGACCCCGTACTGGCACTGCAGGTTGTTGTTCCAGTTGGCGGTACGTGTCGGAGCCGCCGTGCACAGGGGTCACACGTTGCTGCTGCTGTTGTTGCGAAAGTCACCTCGACGCTCAGTTTGAATAATCGGAGTGTGCTGATTGTTCTGTTTGCGCACTCTTGTACTCATTGGATTTCTGTTGTGCGAGTCCAGACTCTGTGATCAAATAGCAAATGACGGGAATGTGTGTGTGTGTGTGTGTGTGTGTTTTTTTTTTTTTTTTTTTTTTTTTTTGCTTCTTTCAGCAACTTCATACACTGGAGAAAGACTTGGTGTCAGCATGTGACCTGCTGGGGGTCGGAGCCGAGTACGCCCGAGTGGTCGGGTCGGAGTATACCAGGTAAATGTCACCCAGGCCTCTGGTTGACTGCAGGTTGGCGTCTGATTTCCGCAAGACGATTTTGAAAAGCAGCGTCCGACTCGGGGAAACGGAACAACGGCGTCATGTGACACAGGCGACGGTTCTACGACACGATCGCCGCATTAACAAGGCGATGAGTGACCGCTTCCTTAATTCTAAGTTTAGCATCCTTTTTAAAGAGAAAAAGGGCCTGGCCTGCAGAGCCGTAGTAGGAAGGGATTGTTTCATCAAAGGTGTTCGTTAAAACCATTTTTACAGGATTTTACATCCTAATCCTCTGGAACGCTCCGGCTGCATTTTTGTAAATGTTATTCTCCACCTCCTTAAATCACGTATTCTCATTGCCAGGAAAACAATAAGGCCTTTGTCGCCCATCTGGTTCAAACGTCAAATGTTTCTTTTGCGCTAGACTCGTTAAAACCAGTTCTGGGGACTTTCAGCTCGCCGTGATCCCCGAGCGTCCTCTGCCACCGACACATGTGGCACAAAGTGCGTTTTCATATAAGAAATAGTGACACTGTTTTGTTTTTTCTGCTCTTTAGGGCCCTGTTTCTCCTCAGTAAAGGAATGGTAAGTCATCTTTTTACTGTTACAATATGGCAGAATAAACACTGAATACCAACCATATGCTTGGTCGTGTATAGCAGTTAGCATGTAGCAAGTGTTGTTTTAAAACACAATTTGAACAAGTTTTAACTGTGGATAACCCTAACCCTATTTTATTATCTCCATAGTTGCTGCTAATGGAGAGGAAGCTGGGGGAGGTGCATCCCCTGCTCACACTGTGCGGCACTATTGTAGAAAACTGGCAGGGAAACCCGATCCAGAAGGAGTCCCTCAGGGTCTTCTTCCTGGTGCTGCAGGTCACTCACTACCTGGATGCCGGGCAGGTAGGAGAGCCGCTCCCTGCAAAGTGGGGCGGACTCTTTGTAATAAAAATAAAAATGTTGTACCGAGCACGGTAGACATGGCTGTGTTGACGCCCCTCCAGGTGAAGAGCGTGAAGCCGTGTCTGAAGCAGCTGCAGCAGTGCATCCAGACCATCTCCACCCTCCACGACGATGAGATTCTGCCCAGCAACCCGGCGGACCTCTTCCACTGGCTGCCGAAGGAGCACATGTGTGTCCTCGTCTATCTGGTGAGGCCACTTCTGTCGCTCCCATTCTTCTTACAGGAAGGTTTTACTTTCTCCTTTTCAAAAGAAAAGGTTTCTTAACAACAATGTCTGGTAGCTTGGAAGCTTTTTATTGGGCAGTGGTTTTGCATAAATATACAGACACAAACTCCATTCTCAG
The DNA here is from genome assembly GCF_949316345.1 of Pungitius pungitius. Taxonomy (NCBI): domain Eukaryota; kingdom Metazoa; phylum Chordata; class Actinopteri; order Perciformes; family Gasterosteidae; genus Pungitius; species Pungitius pungitius. The sequence continues at coordinate 19,302,746 of NC_084906.1, read as the reverse complement.
TTTAGGTTCTTACAGTCCTTAAAGAGAGGGGATCAGCAGTCAAGTGTAAACCAACTGTTATTCAGCTCTTTGTTTTGATCCTCATAACCGATTGTGGGGCCCAAACTAGAGCATGTTGAATAGAGGATAATGTTATTCATTGAGGTTTTGCCTTTTTTATGATTTGGAATCGCTTCACGCCGCTTGTTCTCTGCTGGTTGTTTTTTCAGGTGACTGTCATGCACTCCATGCAGGCGGGCTACCTGGAGAAGGCTCAGAAGTACACCGATAAGGCTCTTATGCAACTAGAGAAACTAAAGAGTGAGTCTGCAATGGAAGGATTTAATGGATATTAAAAAGCTCGTGAAAGAGAACGTTGCTTTGTTCTTCTTCTTTTTTTGAACACTGTAAAAACGGGCCTTGTTTTCCTTCAGTGTTGGACTGCAGCCCCATCCTCTCCACCTTTCAAGTCATTCTGCTGGAGCACATCATCATGTGTCGGCTCGTCACGGGCCACAAGGCCACGGCGTTGCAGGAGGTGCGTTTTGCTCGGGTTTCTCTTCGCGTAGCGCGGTTCGGACCGAGCGCCGTGACGCTGAACGCTCTGCTCCCTCCGTCCAGATCTCGCAGGTGTGTCAGCTGTGCCAGCAGTCGCCCAGATTGTTCACCAACCACGCCGCTCAGCTCCACACGCTGCTGGTGAGTAGCTCCTACTGGAGACCGGAATATCTTCAAAAGCTCCGCTGAAAACTGATCCAGACATTGTCCGTGTTCATAAATTTAATTCTACATTCATTTGACAAAGAGGTGTTTTTATTTTGGATGAATTGTTATTTTTGAGTCATTTACATTTGAGCATTCCTAATTCAAAAATATCTCTATTTAAAAATGGTGTCATTGATGACAAAGCTTATTTTTCCTCACCTATCAAACATTTATATTATCATTTTTACAGGCTGATCTTTTTACAACCTTTTTTAAAAATAATATCCATATACCAAAGTGTGTGTACATTAATGCACATTCATGTGTGTCGATGTGTAAACCCTCAAATGCAAAGTTCTGAATTATCAGGGACACCCAAATCCTGCATGGGAAATAAACCGCTGTTTAACGCTGTTATTTCAGAGGAAAGATGTTGATGCCATTACTGTGTTTTTGCGATGTGTTCATCCCAGGGCCTGTACTGCATCTCGGTGAACTGCATGGACAACGCCGAGGCCCAGTTCACCACAGCGCTGCGGGTGAGTCCGGGGGCATGAACCCCCGTTGGCTGACGCTCTTCCACTCTGCGCTGCGCCAGCCGAGGTTCCCCTCCTAATTCCGAGATGTGGTTGCGTTTCAGCTCACCACACACCAGGAACTGTGGACGTACATCGTCACCAACTTGGCCAGCGTCTACATACGGGAAGGGAACCGACACCAGGAGGTCAGTGCAGGAATGACAGGGCACTTCTTTATGTTCCAACCACATGTACGGCTGCACAAATCACTTTCGTGGTTTGTGCACCAGGGGGCGCAGATGAGTAGTTCACATCTCTGAAATGTCCCATAAAACTTCTTTCGTCAGTGGGCTTCAGTTTTGCTCTTATTTTGAAATACAGGAAGCGTGATTAAAGGCGACCCTTTTTTAATTTGGAACTTGAAGGGTGTTTTCTCACCCAACAAACTGTTTCACTGCTTGGTCAGTGAGTTTTTTTTTTTTGGGCCGGTGTGGAAGCTTTTTAATGTGTGACAGGTTTTCTGATTGACATTTGCCCGATCTCATGAGCTAAAGGTGGTGCTCGGGATGTGGTGTTGATAGTGGATCCATGAAATGTATGGACTGTATTTGTATCCGATTCGTCCTTCACTTCGGGCACGTGTTTTGTCATTTTCGACCACTTTGGTTCAAACTGTCGAATCCATCGTGTGTGAACACAAACGGGAACCCCTTTAAACTCCTTCTGTTTCACGTCTCCTTTAGTTGTACAGCCTCCTAGAGAGAATAAATCCAGACCATAACTTCCCAGTAAGGTAAGAGGCATTTGTTTTGTTTTTTACAGCTTGTGTGTGTATACAGCACAAATCATTAAAGCAACATGTTTTTGCTCGACGGCTTCAGAGGATTGAATAAAACGTTTTGTTTTTTTGGGGATTCAGCTCTCACTGCCTGCGTGCTGCAGCCTTCTACATCCGAGGACTCCTGTCCTTCTTTCAGGGACGATACAACGAGGCCAAGTACGTCCAATCCTAAGCTGCTGAAGTGCAATCCCTCCCCTCTTCTGTACGTGCTCTCATGTGAACACCTTGTGGTTCCTGCAGACGCTTCCTACGGGAAACCCTGAAGATGTCCAACGCTGAGGATCTGAACCGACTGACTGCCTGCTCCCTGGTTCTGCTGGGCCACATCTTCTACGTGCTGGGAAACCACAGAGTAAGACCCGGCCACGTGTGGAGGACACAAACCTCAAACTAGGCCTCTTTGTTCTTTTGACCCTGATGATGTTTCCACGAGCAGCTCGGGCTTCGTTTGTAAAGCCTTTGGCAGAAATGTTCTTTACTAAACTGCACCGACTGAATGCATGCCTGCTTACCGCCTACAATTACCCTTAAATGATCTTTGATGTGATGGTAATACAACACATGAGCCAGCTCGTTTAGTTCTGAACTTTAGTTATTGTTGGACCATAACCATGTATAAATGGATCCAGCTCAGTTTAGCTGATTCATTGACGGATAAAGATGTTATAAGGCCCCAAATCATACCAAAACCTACTGGGCTAACAGTTTCAATTAATCGGCCCCGTTCCTTAGTCATGATTATTTACACCTGTGTTGGACCTTTGCTGGCCCGGATGTGCATCGTGATTTCCGTTTTTTCTCTTCAGGAAAGCAACAACATGGTGGTACCCGCCATGCAGCTGGCCAGCAAGATCCCCGACATGTCGGTGCAGCTCTGGTCCTCGGCGCTGCTGAAAGGTATGTGACCACCTCTCTCGTAAAGGGGCCTTCCTGAGTACCGCAGAACCCTTCCTGTCACATGTTGAAGCACCGAAGTCTCTGTTGTGGAGGTGCGCTGGACTGAAGGCGTGCGCGCTGTGCTTGCAGACTTGAACAAGGCGCTGGGCAACACCATGGACGCCCACGAGGCGGCCCAGATGCACCAGAACTTCTCCCAGCAGCTGCTGCAGGACCACATCGCCGCATGCAGCCTCCCCGAGCACAACCTCATCAGCGTACGTGAGAACCCCCCCCCCCCCCCCTCCGACGGCTCCTCCCGGGCGCCGCCCAGTGAATGACGATTCTGATGCTGTTTTAGTGCGGATGGAAAAAAAAATCCTCATCATGCTGACCTTTTTTTGAAAAAAATCTTTTCTTTTCTTTAGTGGACTGACGGCCCTCCTCCGGTCCAGATCCAAGCCCAGAACGGCCCCACCACCAGCCTGGCAAGCCTGCTATGAGAAGAAGGGGAAAAAGATAAATAAAAAAAAAACTTGTTTCTGGCAGAAGCTGCTACGTCATCATCATCATCATCATCATCGGGGGGGAAACAACAGAAGAAAAAGAAAAAAAACGCAACAGTTCGAAGCCTCGACCCGCCATCAGACCGCTGCAGCCGCGGCTCGAGAGGATGCTAACAGGTGACCGATTTCCCGCCTCCACGTCATTAGTTCCTCGAGATTTGCTTCCCAACTGTCCGTCACGTCTTTGGCGACCGTTGTGCATGTATTTCACGGACGCACGCCGGGGGGTCCGGCTCTCGTGTCGAGTCGAGGGAGGGAGGGGGGGGGACACACGCCGTGTAAAGCCACGCCGGGTTTCTCTTCCATTGCTCGGGGGGTGGGGGGGGGTTAGATAAAGGAGCAGGCAGTAAAGAAATGTAGAAGAAATTAATTTATTCATGTCAATATTTTTGTATCTGTTGGTAAATATTTTACATCTTGCCTTTTTTGTATGGATCCTGTTTGTTTTGTTCATGCATGGAAGTTACTGATGTGGACTCCCTGTACAACAGTTTGGGTTGCTAACAATAATTCTTGGTTGTTTTTTTGTTTTTTTTCTTTGCACAAAATCTATATTCGAAAGAATAGAGACATCTTGTAATATATTTTCACATATTAATCAGTTGAAAAATGTCACGATATGGAAAGGTGGCGTGCATTGTATTGGGGACCGAAATATCGGACGAGATTTTAAATACATGTAGGTTTTATATCATTTGGTGGCTGCGAGTTTCGCCACGTTCCCTTTTTAAAGCAACACAACTGATGTATTTTTCCATAATATAAAAATTCCTCGACGATGTATTCATTTGTTTAAAATCTTTTGAAGCTCAGTTATCTTCACATATTCAAAAAAGCAAATTTATTTTGTTATTTTCATTTTGTCTTGATCGCTCTGCTAAAATGTTTCTTTACAGTTTGTATAGATTTGCCACTCGTTGAACCTTTATTGTACAGTGACATTTTATAAAGGCAATTTAGTAAAGTGTGATATGTATTTTTAGCTATCCTGTGTAGAAATCTCTGCTTGGTATTTAAGGCACTCTGTAAGGACACGGTTTAAGCTTGAGTACTAGCCATATTCTATCCAATGCCTTTGTTTTTAATGCTTACATTGTTTTCAATAATTTTCCAATAAAAAATATGATTGAATACAGTGTAATGTACTGATTTTAAAGGTTGAGGTTTCTTTAAGTGTTAATGTTTAGTGGAGAAAAATTTAGATTAATGAGTAAATGGCAATAGAAATAAAAAGGAGTAAATCCTGAAGGCTTTGAGATAGTTTTAATCAGTGGTGCTGATGTTACCTGTAGGTGGCGCTAGAGTCCTCACATGGGTTTGCATGCATACAATTCTAAGGTTATTCTTTTGGCGAAATATGGACAAATCTTCATTTTTGTGATACATGCTGTATTAAATTTCCCTTTATGAATAGAACATAACTTAGCACTTCAAGAGGGGAATACACGTGCTATGTTAACATGTGTGGGTGGAAACACAACAGTTACACATTTGTATCATTTTAAGTCAAATCAAAAAATGATGAGTTGGTGCTTTTCAAAAGGAGTATTTGATCCGACTTATTTGCATTTAGCAAAGCTGTCTCATAGACTGGCTCTTGAGTTGTGTCACTTGACTGTCTGTTATGAGAGTATTATTCAACCAACCAATATGAAGAAGTAGTGGAATATGACAAAGGAGTAGACAGTTAAAGAATCCACTCGAGGACCCACAGTGTGAAAGGACCACGTACCTTCTGCACCACCCCCCCTCCTGACCTGAACCCTTTCGGGGCAGAGAGTACTGTGAAAATCAGCAGGGCGGTCATACAACAACATCTCAGCAAGAGATGATGACCACAGCAATTAAGTTTGACACTGGACTCCGAATAGCAGATGTAGTATCTAGTATCCATTGATCCTGTTGTCATGGAGACAGATCTACAGTAACGTCTCCTTGGCAATTAATGAATTATGTTCTGCCTCAACTGGCATTTCATGTATATCCAGCGTAAATAGTCATGCAGAATTTATTTTCATACAAACAATTCAAAGTGAGAAAAACTCAATCGCTGTGTTGTAACTGAAACCTATATACACACACACACACACACACACACACACACACACACACACACACACACACACACACACATTTATGTTCAACATAATGGTAATAAAGGTTTATGAATCACTTTTACTCATTTGTTATAATGTGCACCAAATTCAAGATGACCAGTGTGATGCTTTGAAGAGGGGATCTAGTGGTGATGGGAAAAGGGGGACTTAAAAGTGAAACCTAAACGCAGGGACTGACTATGTGATAAGAGATAGAAGGATAGAAGGTACAACATCTATAATGACATAAGGGTCGAATTAGCAGGACTTGTTTAAAATGTTTACCTTTGTTTCCGTATCAGGAGTTGCGGTGTCGAAGTGAGTACTGTTAGGAGCGTACGTTTGGAGAAGCTAACCAAGTATGGCTAATTGTAGTATTTGAAATCTTTATTTCATATTCTTGGAGTTGAAGCAGTTTCTCACACACACGTTTCTGTTACAAGAAAGCACTTCATTGTTAGATGAATAAGACCCAACAAAGTCAATGAGTAGCAGACAATAACTGTATTAAACTCTGGTGTTTAATTACCTGTGTTGGCTACTTTCTTTGTTAGTACTTTAAAGTTGCTATAAAATACTTGTCCTCCCCCTTTTTTTTAATTTATACTACATGTGCTGGTTCTTCCGTCTTCTTCCAAACGCAACATTTCTCCTCGCGGCCCAGCAGTGGGCGGTTGCAACATTTCCGAGGTGTGTGTGAACGCAGCATGACGCCGTCCGCGGTGGCTCGTTACATTATCAGCCGGAGTGGCAGCGGGCAGCAGAGAGGGGATCCCCGGGATTTTTTTTTTTTTTACACCGAAGCCACCGCATTACTAACATCAAACATCTGAACATCGCGTGGGGCGAAACTCGGCCAAGCATCCTCTAAGACTTCGTAAGTCCACGCTTTACGTCCTCGCGTTAACTAATCCGATATTTAAATTTTCAATTAGCTCTATTATTACGCCGAAGTGGAGTTTTCTTTTTTTCTTCCGTCTTCTTCTTCTTCCTCTGTCGGCGTTAGCGCTGCTAACGTTAAGTTAAGCTAACTAGCATAGCCTAAGCTAACGTGCAAGGTTTGTGTGTCGCTCGGCTACACGCATACACCTAGCGAGCACGGACCGCCGAGGACAAACCGCCTCTAAAGTCGGGAAATATTCAAACAAACTTCTCCCCCGGTTAACTTGTACAGGGATGCACCGATAGTGCGATATAATGTAAGATATTATTTCTGTTTAACCCTCATTGCGCCACGGGACTCCGTGACGGAACAGTTGTGTCTCCGAATGCAATTAACGCTTCATTACGGGTGAATACGTTTAGGCGACTGTCTTGTCTGGGGCAGCCGAGTGTCCAGGGAGTTAGCGTTAGCGGGCTAACTTAGCTCGCTAGCTAGCCCCTCAACACTTTAGCTGGGATGGGGTCGGTTTCATTGTCTTGTCGCGTGTCGCTATTTTGGACGCGCACTGACCTCGGAGCTAACTTATCGCAACACGCAGACCGTTCTTTAACCGTTGTTCGGCGACTTTCCCGTAAATCTCCGTAACCCGCAATAACGACGTTAGCTCGCGTCGGCTAGCCCACTCGCAGCCGGACAAATGGACAGGTTGTTGTTGGCGAGTTAACGTTAGCACGGGGTAGCTTGTTGTTGTTGATGGGTTAATTGGAAATTAAGAAAGGTATTTTTTTGGCAAAAGTTGGGTCACGAAAGTTCCCGAACACGATAACCAGTATCATCGCCGGTCGTCGCTAAGCCGACGGTTCCCGGCCGTGGATGGCCGTGATTATGGCTTCATCAGCCACTGATCTCAGAACTTTGTCAGATTAGCTCAACCGTGAAAAGCCTTTTTTTATGGAGGCGTAATGGTGGACGGCGGTGCCTCCGTCGGGTTGTGTGTGTGTGTGTGAGAGTGGTAGCGATCGACCCACGCCAGACCACAGACCAGCAAACGCCTACTACGCGTCTCCACCAGAACACCAAATGTTTGAGGAAAATAAGAAAAAATCCGTCACTTTATTACTGTAAAGAGGTGTCTTGTGCTGAAGTCTAAGGGCATGCTCAGACACCCACTACGCCGTTCACTTCCGGTCCAGCACTCGAAGGCATTGATGTGATGGGATAATATCACGTGACTTGTGAGATACGTTTGACTTAATAAGCTTTGTTAAGTGTGTAGTGTGGCGTTTGAGGATCTATTTTCACCAGCAGGCTGGCTGTGAACCTTGGGTCACGTTGTTAATGAGAGGTCCGTTCAAATGTGTTTTCTGTTCACCTGTCTTTGAGGTGCGTTTAGGACGATTTACAGCACTGTATATCCCAACTAGACAAGTGCCCATGTCCCTTTTTAGAGGAAGTAGGGTGGCACCCTTGGCTAGTGATGGGGGGGGGGCTGCATGTGTCGCTGTGCATTTTATGATTGGCCCTGGATTAACCAGAGGAGCGGTGCCTCCTGTGAAAAACCCTGACTGCACAGACACGACTCCAAATCCACTCCTTCATTCCGCTCGATCAAGACTGAAACGTTTTGATGACACATCTTATTTTCCAACTCACACCAGGTTTTGTTATTTCACGGACTGAAGGGCCCCTTGCTCATTGAGTTTACTCATATGTATATTTATATTTCTTATTTTCTATTTTCTATTTCTATTTTACATTACAATTTAAGCAATAGTCCTTTTGAATTTCTATCTATTCCCACCCCCACAAAACACACACTCACAGCCATATGCACACAAGGGCATAGATGGGGGGGAGACATGGACAACATGCGCACAGAGACTAAAGATGATGTTGAATCCCCCTTGAGGATAAAGTTCCAGATCCAAAACATCTGGAATGAGGCAACGGCAGCCAGGGGAGGGAGAACTAGTAAATGGGAGGGATGGTAATGGTCCGGCACCGAGAAGCTGGGAGTGAAAAGAGAGGACACAATGGCTAACCCTCCCTGCCCGTTTCACTGTTTGCATCAAATGGCAGAGAACGGGAGTAGTTTTTTGAGGCCGCTGTGTCCCACCTTAAGGTCTCGGGCGATCCATGCAGCCGAAGGGGAGCAATTCTTCAGGGTTTTGGCTGACTGAACAGTTTCTTGTTTGTCCTGTTGGACTTCATATTGACTCAAGCATACGTGTTAACAGCGTGACCAACCTCTCTGTGAGAGGTACGTTTGGAATGATGAGTTGAGCCTGATCTTTCATGAATATAACCATAACAAATATTAGGTTCACTACATACCAATGTACTTTGAGTTAAAACCAGCTCATTGCAGCAATCACATAATGCCCAATGAAATACTCTGTGTTTGGGTTTCCCCTTAGTGCACAGCTGCACTAAAGCCCTGAAACAATCGTATTATTTGATCACTCACATGCATTACCAGTTCGTTAACCAAGTCCTGGATTCCGGCCAAACGGCCAGTTACCGAACATGGCAACTTGGACGGGTAACTGGTGTCGAGGCACTCGTGCCACATGACTGGTTCCGGTGGATTGTGTGAGCGTTTATCAGTGCACGTATTTTCATACAGTTTATGATGACCGCAATGAGGCTCAAGACACTTTTCTGTTGGCGTAGCTCATAGTGGGCGCACAGGTTGTTGCGCAATGAGCACGTCAAGCCATGCTGAGGCATTAACCACCAAAGACCGACTTTGGCTGGAAGTGGCTAGTTAACACGGTAGCTTGATGAACGTAACATTTGGATGCTGGTTTAAATAAATGTAATTGAACGCTTGCTAAGTGGATGGCTGATGTAAAAGGCTGGGTTCGTTTGTTTTATGTTGTCACGCGAGATGAAGTGGAAAAAAAAAACTCCTGAACTAGTCGTCCATTTCTGGGAAAGGTTTGGCACATGCCATTAGTTGTCTTCCGCCATCTCGCCCTAGATGAGGAAATGAAGGACCTGAATTTTCATTCTTGAAGCAGACAGTCATCCACACGGGCCCAAAAATCCATTGGAAGAGTCCATCATCCAGGCGCCTGTCGTGTGGCCTTGAGGGGAAAATGACTCTGTTTACCAATTGTGTCCAGTTGTTGCTGTTATGATGGCACATATCATTGTTTCATGCTGATGCTGCATGTAAAATAGGTGAAGTTAGGGGCTTTAAAAAAAAAAAAAAACTACTGCCACTCAAGGTCGGAAAGGTCACTGAATAAATCTCGTAGTTTCCTTCTTGATAAAGAACTGCAGACCAGAGAATACGTTTTCAACCTCATATTCTCTGATTACTAATCATCATTTTGTTTAAGTGGAAACTCGACTCCTGTCATTTACTCCTGCTGCTCGTCACCCCGGTTTTGGAAAAAGGAAACGGGCAAACCAGCTTTAATGAGCGACTCATTTTCTTTCTCGCTGTGCTGCAGATCTAATCAACGCGTTCATGTGGATTTCAAGAAGTGGAATTAAAAACCCCAAACTGACATTTTTGAGAGTGGAATTTTGAAATGTGGAGGAGTTGTGTTCATACATCCATGACATTACTGTTGCGTGTGCTGACAGGTACAATAGGAACTTGGACACACCCATGGTGATTTGGGGTTGGCCCATTTAAAGGCTCATCTTGTGCCACGGATTGTCGTTTGAACGTAATTATACAGCATTGCTGTTTTATTTAATGATTGTGGGTGTCCTCCAACAGCAAAGATTTTCACAAATTTAACTTAAAAACAAAAGAAAAGACCAGGCGACCCTAGCTTCTATTGGCAAGTAGTTAATTTCCAATTACTACGCGTTTGTGCATCAGATTGTTTAAAAAAAACTTTTTTTTTCATATCTGATGTCTCCTGCTGATCACTTTAATTCTCTGTTCCAACCATTACTGAAGAGGATGACCCGAAAGTCATGATTGGCAACTTAATTAAAAAATGTGTGACCTACTTTTCCCAGTTGTGGTGCGCTGCTGACGTGCTCAGCTCCTGGTTACACAAGGTACACAGTATTTCTTTGCACCATTTCCCCCCCCCCCCGCCCCCTCTCCCTACTCTGGTCACTTCCTGCCACCATCCCTTTCTGAGAAATGTAATCTGATAGCAGTCTGCTTGTGTCCTGGCCCTCCAGCCTGCATGTGGGTACGTGCTTCTGGTTTTATAGGATTATGGAGTAACCATTTGGAAGCAATTTGGCTGGAATTGGAGATTATCCCCGTCCATTATAGCGAGTAAACATTTGTGTTTGAAAGCGTATCCATTGATTTTTTTTTTTTAGGCTGCACGCTGCGGGAGACGGTTCACTGGTGATTCCAAGTTGCTGAAGAACGCCACGATCTACACATTCTTTGTGTCAATCCGTGGTCAGTAAATCAAGTCACGTTGAATTACTCGAAACACCACCGAGGGCGTTTATGCATTGCACGTGTTTCTCTACGCCGTGCGTTAGTGTTCGTCCCAAACCGTTCTGTTCGGTGTGCAACATTCTGTCCGTAGGACATGTGTCCCAAACAGTTGGGTCACAACAAGCCCAGTGGATCAATTCTAGAGCGCAAGTTAACTGGAAATGTGTTGCCATAGCGCCGTAGGATGCTAGTTTGTTAGCCCAGTGGGTGTGACCATTTGATTTATTTATTTTTTAAATGCCTTTTTTCCTTATCCCTATTTTGCAGTAAGAATTATGGCCAATCATTCGTTGGTGAACGTTTTAATAATTTTTTTGCCAACATTTTTCTTTCCTCAATTGTAAATCAAGTGACCTGAAGGGTCAAGTGACCTACCAAACATTAAATTCTGAGTACCGCCTCCCCTTTGGTTAATCCTCTAACAGAGTGTCATTAGTTGTGTCATGACATTAGTGTGTGTGTTTTTTTTTTAACGTGGCTGTCTGGTCACGCATTCATAAGTGCTTGTGCCCAAAAGTCTGGTTTCATTTCCGGGGCTTATTGCTGTTGTCGTTGTCACGTTGCTGAGGGAGAATCCAGGTGGATACATGCGCATACATAGAGACACTATGTGTGGCCCAGGCTCTCTCTAGCTCCTCGCACACACACACACACACACACACACACACACACACACACACACACACACACAGAGGCAGCCTGGCAGATTCAGGGTTAAAGGCTTCCATTTTGTTAGGTAACACCCTAATGGTCTGATCTGTCAGTGGCGTTAAAATGGCAGGGGCTTAACCCTTGGCGTTCGGGACACAACCAGTAGGAGCGCGCGCACACACACACACACACACACACACACACACACACACACACACACACACACACACACACACACACACACACACACACACACACACACACACACACGCACACACTCTGGGCTGGCCGAGCCCACAGCAGAACAACTCAGGAGGAGGAGGAGGGGAGTGTGTGAGGCAGGGAGGGGTAGAAGGAGTGAAGGAGAAGACAAGGAAGAGTATTTTTCACTTGGGTACAGTTTTATTATGGCTCGGCTAACCACATGCGCTCTGCACCCTTCTCCCTCCCCCAACTATGGCACCACCTCAGCAAGTCCCTGCCCCCACTCCTAGTTCGGTGAGCACAGATTAGCATAGGTAGTCCGATTTTATTTTTCTTCTAATTAGGCGATGTGCCAGGGGGGGGGGGGTGGGGGGGAAGCTTGGCTTTGTAATTATAAAACCATTTTTATAAGTATGATTAAATACGATTAAAGGAAGTGGAAGTAACCTCTGTGGCGATGAGTAGTAAATAATCATCTTGAATTTAAGATCACTATCGCCTCGTTTGAGTTGATTCAATATTACAAGAAGCACGTTAGCTCACCCATGCAGGGGAAAAAGTCTTTTTATTGGCCAATATAATCCAATAAGCATTTCTTTTATTGTAATTGTGAAATAATTGTTGTTTCCGCCTCTCATTGAACCCCAAGGACACCGTTGAAAAGCCTGAGTATTTTTTTCAAATGGCTGTTAATGTGTTGGCTGGCTGGGTCCGGTCCCAGTGGGGAGATGATTGCAGGGTTGGAGACGAGAGCCCTTCGTGCTGCTTGGAGGGGGGGGGGGGGGGGGCGCGCGCCTTTTGCCATTGATCGGCTCTCGATGAACTAAGTCTCGTGTCAGTCGAGGTCACAAGATTTCCTTGTTCGTTCGGGCAATAGCATTTTATTCTGCATCCTATCCGGCTGCACTGCACGTCACATGACCACATTGTATTTTAAGAAGCCTAATTTTAGCACATGCAGCCCGGGAAGGTAAACGGCACTTTATTAAGAGCATCGATTTTTGAGCCGGCGTGCTTTGGATGCAGTTACTCTTTAGTAAATTAGACTGCTTGGTACAAACCTTTTTTAAAGAACCTTTTAATTAGTTTCAATGGGCAGTGGAAACACCCCTCGCCTTTTGTTTTGATGCAAGACCAGCTTTGCCCTTAGGCCTTATTATTCTGAAGAAAACGAGAGGGACATGCGAGTACTCCTCCTCCTCCTCCTCCTCCACGGTCTCCCGGGAGGAGCAGACACAGATCACTAATCACCGGCGGCAATCGCCTGCTCTCCTTCTCTCCCTTTCGCCATTTTCTTTTGCCGTTGTGATGCAGTAATGCATTTGCATTTCAGAGTGATGTATCTTCATCAGGTGAGACTAAGTGGCAACCGCTTTTTCCGCACAGAATGGACAGCAAACGGAAAGAACCGCAGCCCAACGGAATCTCTTTTAAACGTTTTGTAGCGCTGGTAACATCTAGGCGGCGCTGCACATCCTACAGCCCAAACAAACATGCACAACATGACACGTCATGCCACACTTTCATTCTTACGATGACACGCATCGCACCGTAACTACTCGGGCAATAAGGTCACCAGAAATGGTGATTGGATTTTCAGGTTCAGCAACTCAAGCAACCCAAAAGTGAGCCCTGGGTTCCTGCCTTTTTTTTTTTTTTTTTAAATGTGATGTTGCAACCAGTGTAGCGAATGTTTGCTCAATGTGTCACCAATTTTATGCGTAGGCCTTCATGTGACGTATCTCCTGGAGGGCTCTGCTTCAACTCTGCTTGAATTTCCTTCCATAAGCTGGAAGCGCGCCATGCAGATAAAACGCACATCCAAAATCAACAGGAAGAGCGTCACGTGTTCTCGTTTCGGGAGCAGGCGGTTTCTGAACCTGATTCTAGAAAAGGCCAGCATTTCCTGTAACCTGAGCCTGGGCCTCGACTGCATGCCCCCCCCCCCCCCCCCCCCTTCCCCCCCACACCACCGCCCCGCGTGTGTGTGTGTGTGTGTGTGTGTGTGTGTGTGTGTGTGTGTGTGTGTGTGTGTGTGTGTGTGTGTGTGTGTGTGTGTGTGTGTGTGTGTGTGTGTGTGTGTGTGTGTGTGTGTGTGTGTGTGTGTGTGTGTGTGTGTGTGTGTGTGTGTGTGTGTGTGTGTCTCTCTCTCGTAAATCAAAGGAGTGTAATGCGACGAGGCTGGAGGACCCGATGGCGTGAAACCGATACCGGAGCGGTCCTCTGATCAGACAATTGTGGAGATGCAGAGGCAGCACTGCGCCGGGCCCAAAGGGTGGAGGTGGGGGGGGCTAGCGGTAGCTCCCTGTGGGCTTCATGGTGGACAAGTCGGGTTTGTCCGTGCGATTGTAGTGTCAGTTTCATTTGGTTTTACACGCTGGATGGGTGCAGCTCTGGGAGCAGTGGATCTGGCAGGAATGCCACAAGCACCGAGTGTGGAGCTTTCTTCGGCTGATTGCCTGTCCACGGAATACAAGTTCCCGATGTCCAATTTCGATCGAAATTGACGTCTGAACTGAATTGGCGACAAAAGTATCAAAGTGGCTGATGTGATGGAATTACATTTTAACGGCCCTGATAAGCTAGTCTCAGATAACCTGGAGGTTGCGAGTGACCTCGGATCACACATCTCTGGGCTCCTTTTGTAGAATCAAGGCTTTCAATAGACAATGGGCTCCCTTCACTAAAAGCCCTGGTGAAATCAAGTGTGACGCGACAATCGGAGCCAGCGCACAAGTCCCCGGGTTACCCTCGAGTGCTGCGCACAACACCCGCAATCACCGCACATGCACGAACAACGGCTTAATTCGGTGTTCCGCACGCGTTGCTTAGCAGCCGCGCTTCCAGCGCATGAATCACTGGAGTCACAATGGCAACCGTCTCTCCCGGGACAAAGGAAGCCGCCGTGTCGCCGGACCTGAAAGCTAGCAGCCACGGTCGCGCCCCCCCACCCCACCCCCCACCCCACCCTGTGTCCTCCCGAAGAGTTTGAGACACTTTGTTCACGACTCGGTCCACTGCCACACGGACGCAGCCTCGGGTTCTGAAGCTGTGTGTTTGTCTGCGTCGTCGTAACCACCCACTGTTGTCTCTGGCGGACACTTGGCCTCAGTGTCCACGGCCGGTACCGCGGGGGGGGGGGGGGGGGGACGAGATCTGTCCTTGTGTCCCACAGGGAGAGCGTTCAGGTCTCCACGAGCAAACGCACACCTGAGTGTTTTTGCTGTGTTGTAGTTGTGTCACCTGGGAGGTTTTGGTTTGCAACATGTTGGCCTAAGAGATGCTAAGTGTCAAGGAGGCCTGTGTGTTATCTCCAGTGAAGGTGGAAGAAGAAAAAAAAAAAAAGAACTTGGGACACTGGTTCAGTGAAAACAAACTGCAACCCTACGGCAGATGGCTAGTTGTTGATATTGCAGATTTGCTTTCCCACCTCACTTTGCTGTTCTCTCCATGCGTTGCTTTACGGTGGATGTGTGTGTTAGAGTCTCACTGTGAAAAAAGCGTTTAAAGTCTGCAGAGAAACCCTCGAGATATGCATCTGAAGGTCTGACTCCTGATAGCGACGGAGGTTAGCCACGTCGCTTGATGCGTCCACGCCCCAAACGCCCCCCCCCCCCCCCCCCACACACACAAGTGGTCTGTCGGACATGTTTTGAGATGTCCGAAGACAAAGCAATCCCAGGCCCCTCCTCCGTCCCTCCCCGCGTGGGACGTGCCTGTGTCCTCTCAGTCTCCCTCCCTTCGGCCGCTCTGTCCCTCCAGGGGTTAAACCTGCGTCTTCTCTCTCTCTCTCAACCAGTCTGAACCGGTTTTTCGGGGAAGCGCTGTATGTTTCTCTCGTGGAATCTTTGGATGAGGGCATGTGGAGCAGTGATGATGTCACGTGGGACGATGGAGACCTCGAGTCAGCTCTCTGAATCAGATGCACAATATGATCTGTTATGGTCTGTATTTGGCCCCAAATCCTCCACTACCATATCGGATTCATTTTTGTGGTCGACTTGCACTCATCTTATTATTGTTGTCGTTTTCATTTATTATGAAAGTGGTGTTTGTGAGAGTCTGCCTGTTCCATAATGAGTGCATGTCCTACATTGGTTTGCTCTGTGTGGCCCTTATTCTGCTGTGTAATATGTTTTCCCAGAAATCCAAGTGGTCTCTCGATCCGCTGCTGGTACTGAGTGAGATTTGGGTCAGCATCTGGTGCGCTGGCATGGCCATGTATACGGACATAACTAAAAAAAAAAAAAAGCTTTTTTAAGGGGGATCATTTATGGACTCATGGCCCATGTTTGGTTTGTAAATCCAGTGATGTTTGTGTTTCACGATCACATTCAGGGCCTCTCTATTAGGCTGGAATGAAATGTGATATAAAAAGTTCTTTATATGGGAATAATGGGAAAAAATATAAGTGTCATCCTAAACCTTGACATTGTAGATGTCCTTTAGCTTCCTCTGTAGCTTCCCTCTCCCCGTGGCCCCGTACAGCTGGAAATGCAGCCCTTTAGTTTTGACTCTTTTCTATATTATTGAGATTTCATTGCTTCTGTAATGGATGCTACATTGTTTACTTCATGCCTGCTTGGTCCTAATCTTACGTCGGCAAGGTTCACTTCACAAGTTGCTAAAGAATACTATGCTGGTGATGGTAATTAGTTTTTGAGGAGTCGAAGCATTTATTTACCTACTAATAAACTGTATATACACACACACTGCGCTGCTACCCTTTTTTTCCCACTCGGTAAAACCTCTACCTTAATGATGAATGAATTATTTATATCCGTTTACTGTGCAAACCGGTACTGTGCCATCTCATTTGACTCCACTCACAGCCCCGAGGTAGCCGCTTCTGCTTGTTTACGGCGTCTTACTGCACCCTAACCGTCCCCTGCGTCTCCCCAGGGTGAGCGCAGCCATGTCAGAGGAGGCGGTGCGTCAAACGCGCAGCCAGAAGCGGGCTCTGGAGAAGGACCACGTGGCTCCCCTGGATTCCCCCGAGGACCCGGACAGCAAGCGGGTCAAGCTGGAGAAGGGCGACGCGACGGGGGCCCCCCTCCCGGCCGCGGCGGGGTCCGGAGACGAGGGCGACAAGCTGAGCAGCGAGCACGCCGCCAAGGTGCCGGCCGGCCTCCCAAAAGCTGGGGAGGTGAAGGCCACCATCAAAGTGGAGGTGCCGACCGGAGACGAGCCGGTCGACATGAGCACGTCCAAGAGGTGAGAGGAGGGAGAAAGAGCCGTTGGTGTCTCATTATCGAGGCCTGACCATGGCAAAAAGAGGAGGGGGGTGTGAATGGCGAGCCGGGCTTCACACAAGCGGTCAACTGAGGCCAAAATATTTCTGTGCATGTTTGCGCAGGAGTTTGTTTGAAAACTTGTTCCGAGGATTATTTATGTACTCCAGGCACTGGCTTTCACGCTTGCATGCGCGGTTTGCGCCTGAGCGTTTGTCTCAGCTGGAGTTTTTTGGTTTTGTCTCTTAACTTTGCACCAGCAAGTGGTCTGACGGGAGCCGCACAGGAAGTCGCCGTGTGGTCGTCGGCAGCCTGCCCCCATTTTGTGAAGTTTGAGGCTCCATTTTCTCCCTCGGCAGCACCTGAACTCTGCCTCGCACTTCACACAAAATGAAGGCAACGTGTCACAAACTGGTTCCAACTGGCCGTTGCCATGGTTTCCACATTGGAAGGAGCCGTTGGAGGAAGGAGGGGGAGGTGGGCGTGTCACATGACCACACAGAGAAAATGTCTGATGTCCTGTGGCGCGTTTGGTAAAGGCCGATAGATGCACGCCGACGTGAGGCGGTGGTTAAAGCTGAACAGAGAGGGGATTCAGCTCGGAGCGCGTTGGCCCCGTTTGCGGGATGACCTTTGCCCCCCCCCCCACCCTGTTTAACCCTCAGCATGTGTTCGCGCGCTCTCTCACCGCAGAGGTGACTACCTTATTGTTGTTTGCAGAAGACTCTGTTTCCCGGGGCCCGGCTTGTAAAACCGTCACTGAAATGCGCCGCAAGACGACCTGCAGACCCGCCGGTGTTACTCCTTCCTGCTGTTTTGCATGCTTTGTGTACATTTGAATAAATATGTCACTGTTTGAATACACTCTTTTTGAGTCAACGGGCTCATGTCGTTTTAGAAAATTTGGACCTGAGGACAACCTCCCTGCGCCTAATGACTGATTCAGCAGTCCCGTAGTCGTGCCGGTGGGAAGCCGAGGCATGCAGAAGTTCTGGCAGCTTGCGTAACCAAGCTGCTGTGTGTCGTTAAGCTGGTGGATATAGAGCAGCAGCAGCAGTCCCAAGCAAAGACGATGAAGCTCTTCACTCGTCATGGTTTACATGCAAAGCAGCGTGAACCTCGGGAACGGGCATGAGAGCAGATCAGTCAGAACTTTAATGAACAGAAAAAACTAGAATGTGCCACAGGTGTGTAGCACTAGTTTGTGCAGAAAATAGGGTCGGTAAATGATCTGATAACGTGGGAGCAGGTTGGCGCATAGACACAGATACCCGGCGTTTATGGCCGTATCGGAGGCTTTTTTAGATACTGTTATCGGAAACATCTTCCTTTCCAGGAAGTGAGAGGCATCAACGACGTGTAAAAAGTAAAAACGGTAAAAACGGTAAACAGTAGTTTGTTGCGGTTCATGTTGTGATTGCTTGTCTGCAGAAAGTCTCCCGATGTGAGCGTAAACCACAAGGCTATCGGCAGAGAACACAGACCCTTCTGAACCAAGCGTCTCTGTGGAGGGGAACCGTTGCACAGCTGTTGCGAGAATCGAAACGATAGCAGAGACTTGTGTGCGGGGGAGGGGGGGGGGGACAGGAGCGTGCAAAGGTGCGAAGAACTGAGTCAGTGAGCAGGCGAACAGAAGATGAACAAGTAAGCACGGGTGGGGGAGGGGACCTGTGAAGGAGTGAGTGAGTGAGTGAGAGCGAGTGTGTACACAATAGGTTGGCTCCGGGCCATGCATCCCCCCCCCCCCCCCCCCCACTGTCACCCTCCCCAGTGTCTCCAGCTCCGCTTGTGACTCCGGCGTCGGCAGCTGGGAGGGAGGGAGGGCAGAGGCGAGGCCCAGGCTGTGCCTCCTCGGCTAGGCCACAGGCCTCGCCGAGGAGGCAGGGGAGGGGCGAGGCCCCCGCGTCGGAGGCACACTGGGCCTGCCACTCAGCTTCACATGGCGGATTCTTGCGTGACGGCATCATAAATCCCGCAGAGGATCGCCCTGTACTGCGGCTGGTCGCCATGCCGCTCGGGTTTCCTTTTTTCTAACGCAGCGAGCGACTAGAGCTCACGGGACCCCCGCTGTGAAAGAGGCTGTTCTGTCTCCCCCCCCCCCTCCCCCCCACCCGCCAAAAAAAAAAATGACAACCGACCCTTTACTTCTAATCTCCACCCCTCCCAGGAGGGAGGCCTACGCAGGTCGCCACTAGTGGCCCTTTGTTCCGCTGAGTCCTCGGGCAAAAGCCACTTATCGTTTTATCAAAGGCTTTAAGTCTTTTCTTCTGTTGCGTTGCCCTTTGGTTGACATGTTGTCGGCCGTGTCGGCGGCGAGGAAGAGGGCAGGAAGTCTGTTTTGTGTGACGCTGCGTAATGGTTGGTTGCGCTCTCTCTCCCCCGCGTCCGCCATTACTCCATTATTGATCTCCTGGCTCTTGTCTTCTTGTGTGTCCCGGCACACACTTGCACCACAGCGGCTGGGTGAAGTCATTGTTGCACGCCGCCATCTGCTGGCCGGGAGGCAGAACAGTTCTCTGAAATCCCTCAATTCTCCCCTCAGCGACGTGAAGAGCGAGCGGCAGCCGGCGTCGCCGGATGACGTCATCGTGCTGTCGGACAACGAGTCGTCCAGCCCTCTCATGAACGGCCACGGCTTCTCCAAGGCCGACACCGATAAGCTCATGGTAGGAGAAGACGACCTCTTTGGACCACGGTGTTACTGTGGACCAACGGCCGCTAACTTTACCCGATGTGGTGTCCGTAGCAGAGTTCTCCTGAGGAGAGGGAGCGAGTCATCAAACAGCTGAAGGAGGAACTGCGACTCCAGGAGGCCAAGCTGGTGCTGCTCAAGAAACTACGACAGAGCCAGATCCAGAAGGAGAGCAATGTGCAGAAGGTAAAGCCCACAGATGGAGCTCATGGAAGCATCGGCAGGAATCTTTGTATCTGCTGTTACGTTCCTAGATTTCTTAAAACGTAATAAATGCGTATTGGTTTCTTCAGCTACATGTCATGTTTTGGGAGTAATGTTGTGCTCCCCCTCATGTCCAGTTGGGTGGCTCTGCAGCCACTCCTCCTCCTCTCGTGAGAGGTAGCATCACATCCAGCAAAGGGCCCCTCCAGGTAGCTGCAGCTCCGCCGCTCACAGAGTCCGACCTCGAGTCACCGGGCGCTCCCGTCTGATCCAATGTTCCGTGCTGTGTTCACAGGTGACCGGTCGGAGCTCGGGCACGGTGATCCCTCCCCCTTTGGTGCGGGGAGGGCAACACATGCCGTCCAAACAAAACTCTCAGATCGTCATGCCTCCCCTGGTCCGAGGGGCCCAGGTTAGTGGGAGGGGCTCTGAACCGCTGCCACGCACCAAGTGCACTCACCTGAGAGGGCTCCTTGTTAACTTCTGTTTTTTCGTCTTCACCCCCCCCCCCCCCCCATCAGCCCATCGCAGTGACTCCCCAGCAGATAGCCAGTCTACGGCAGCAACAGCATCAGCACAGCGGCTCGGGGCCCCCGCCGCTCCTGCTGGCCCCCAGGGCCTCTGTGCCCAATGTCCAGGTTCAGGGCCAGAGGATCATTCAGCAGGGACTCATCCGGGTGGCTAACGTGGCCAACAATAATGTCCTGGTCAACATCCCTCAGGTGAAGACACCACCATGACACACTCATCTGGAGACAGAGTTTAAAAGGGTCCAATGGATTTACGCGTGATGCCGTACTGTTTTTACCTGAAGGAAAGGCTAAGAGAATCCAACGTGGGTTTTCTAAGTGCCGAGCTTTAAGATGAGGGCAGAGCATCTGTGTCAAATCGCTTCATTCAACTTCTCTGGCTCTTCCTTTTCGTTTGCTCTTAACACAAATACGCATGTTTGTGTTATTTTTGCCAAAGAGAGTGTAACACTTCCCTGCTGGAGAAGGTGGGAGGATCCTAGTTTGAAGCTTCATTCGTGACGTTGCCGTTTGAGTTTGTATTATTAACCCACAGAAGCATTGTTAGCAATAGCCCAGCATCTCTCTCTCTCTCTCTCTCTCTCACACACACACACACACACACACACACACACACACACACACACACACACACACACACACACACACACACACAGGGCGAGAATCACAGGGCTTTGTCCTTGACTCTGTAATGATCTCATTACAAAATGACAAATGTATTGCAAAAAGGTTCAATCCACGTTTGTTGGTGTTGAGCTTTTCACAAACTACATTTCCTCTTCAGTCAGAGGCCGTTTATTCTCCCACACGCACTTCAAACATTCTCTACACCACTCCATTGATTAAACCACATTCACCCCAAATTAGATGTTTGCGAGTATGTTTTCCCTATTTTTTTTTTTTTTTGTTGATCTGCCACAACTAAGAAGTCAAGAGTGAAAGTGAGCTAAGACTAAATGTCTTGAAATGCATGACGGCGCTGCACAATTAAATATGGACCTGTTGTTGTTGACGTGCACGGACCTTTACCAGCCAACCGCCACGGTGTTTAACATTGAGTTGTGTTTGCCTCCAGGCCTCTCCGACCAGCCTTAAAGGCTCTTCGGTGTCGCCCAACTCCAACCTCAACGACTCCCCGGCCAGCCGGCAGGCGGCAGCCAAGCTCGCCCTGCGCAAGCAGCTGGAGAAGACGCTGCTGGAGATCCCGCCGCCCAAACCCCCGGCCCCCGAGTTCAACTTCCTGCCCTCGGCGGCCAACAATGAGTTCATCTACTTGTTGGGGCTGGAGGAGGTGGTGCAAAAGCTTCTGGAGATGCACGGCAGGGGTGGGTGCGCCTTTTCCCCCCTCCGTTGGCTAGCTCGGAGGCGCTGCAGGGCAGAACCGTGCTCTTGGAGTGTCGTACCTGTTCTCTGAAGGAGCTTTTCTGTTTCAGGTAACCTGGGCGCAGCCATCGCCAGTTGCATTCCCAAAGAGCCGTACACGTGCGCCCAGTGCAGGACAGACTTCACCTCCCGCTGGAGAAAGGAGAAGGCCGGCACCGTCCTCTGCGACCAGTGCATGTCGTCCAATCAGAAGAAGGCCCTGAAGGCCGAGCACACCAACCGGCTGAAGGCGGCCTTCGTCAAGGCCCTGCAGCAGGAGCAGGAGATCGAGCAGCGCATCCTCCAGCAGGCGGCGTCCTCTTCGTCCTCCTCCACCAAGTCCACCTCCTCCCCCTCGCTGTCCAAGGGCGAGGTGCTGGTGTCCCAGCAGTACAAGCACGGCCGGGCCTCCATGCAGCACCGGTCCGTGCCGGCGCACCACGGCCACAAGCAGGTGAGCGCTGCCGTTCATCGCGATGCGAATGGACCCACACCGGTTTCACGTCAATGAACCCCCTGTTTCATGTGTCGTCCCCCCCCCCCCCCCCCCCCGCACAGAGTCACATGTCGCACAACATCCAGTCGATGAGCGCCCGCGGCGTGGCCCACTCCTTCACCTCCTCCTCCCAGCTGCAGAGCGCGATGGCGGCGGCGGCGGCGCTGGGCAGCAGGGCGGGCAAGCACACCGCGGCGCGCCCGCTGCAGCAGGGGGCCAAGGTCAGCGCCGGCGGCAGTAACCAGGGCAACGTGACCGCCTGGAGGAAGCAGAGCGGCGGCAACGCGGGTAAGCGCCCCTCGCACGCCCTCTCTCTCTCTGTCTCTGTTTGTGCGTGTGTGAGACCGCATTGACCCCTCCCCCCCCCCCGATGTGTTCGTCCCCTCACAGGTGTGACCATGGCCTACGTGAACCCCAGCTTGTCCGCCCACAAGACCACCTCCGCCGTGGAGCGCCAGCGGGAGTACCTGCTGGACATGATTCCCTCCCGCTCCATCTCGCAGGCAGCCAACACATGGAAATAAAGCAATATGTCACAACTATTACCCCCCCCCCCCCCCCCCCCTAATATCAATAACAGCCATTCTCATGATCACTCTAATCCTTTCTGCGGACTCTGCCTCTGGTCCAAACAGCGTTGTCCTTTTGTGGGGGGGGGGGGGGGGTGGAGGTCGTTCCTTCTGCTCTTTTGCTACCGTCCTTGAGTGGACGACGGCTCAGGTTCCTGAGCTCTGATGGAGGGACGTGGGGGCTACATGGGCTCGTACAATCTTACAAAAGACAAATAATCCCCCAATATCCAAGGTGGGAAGGAATAAACAACCACCCCCGCCCCCTATCCATTACCCTCCTCGCCTTACGTCGAACCCCTCCCCCGGGTAAGGCCTCACCAGGGGGGGGGGGGGGGGGGAGCTTTGAGGACCATCCACGACACAATAACTGCTTCAGCTTTGCAAAAACAAAGAAAGAAAATGGAGAAAGAAAAAGGAAAAAAAAACAAAGGACTAAAAATGATCTCAATCGACACCGGACTTCTGCGCTCGGACCCCCGGAGGGAGGTGGACGCGTGGGGGGGGGGGGGGGGGGGGGGGGGGTTTGTACGGCTAAATGTTGGGATTTCTGTCTTTTCATCTGCGAGTCATATACTGTGTTTGGAATATTGTGCTCCCTGATACTTTGGAAGTGGCCTCTTCTCGAGGTCAGAATATACAGGCTAATGTTACTGTCGAGGTGGTTTTACATCTGCTGGGTTCCATGTCGTGGCCTACTTTTAAATACTTTGTTTTTTTTCTAAGATAAAGAGGAAGAATAGAGTTTAAGGTGTCACTAACTCGTGTAAAGACACTATGTTTGGAGGACTATTCGTATTGAATAATGTAAAAAAAAAAAAAGAGAGGAAAAAAACAACCCTTCCAAAGAACTAGTGGAGCCCAAATGGAATCCCTTCTGCTAGAAGGTGTTTATTTGAGCCCTCTGTGGATAGAAGTATCTGGCGTGAGGGTGTGAGGAATGTCATATTAGTGACATTGTTTTTGCTTTTAGTCATAGATTGTGGTGCATTATTTTTCTTCTGTAGACAAACTGTCTCTGGGTTTATTTATAGTGTCATGTTAGGAAGTTAAGATATATATATATATATATATATATATATATATTATACGCTTCTGTCCCAGGTTTAAATGGATTAACGCCCGCCCCCAACCTCCCCGCTAGAGAAGCTGGACAGCTTTCAGAATGTAGTTATGCAAACACCCCCCCCCCCCCCCCCCCCCCCACACACACACACACACACACACAGCCTGGAGCTTGTTGGTGTTGATCATGAAGGTGTTGGAGCTGCACAGGATGAGCTGGCGTTTGGTGGACTACGTGCAGACGGTCCCAGCGTCTCCATGGAACAAATTCATCCTCGTGAGGCGCTTCAGC